>NW_026862024.1:30000-174564 GCF_026571515.1 Ruditapes philippinarum | reverse complement strand
CTGGGAAACATCTATATATTTGAAATCATAACTTTAGATACGAAATATATATGTCCTGACGGCTAAATAATCTTCAGTTTTTGTAACTGTTGCATGATTGTCCATAAAGACAATTGTTTGACAAACTGTCATCATTACAAATGTTGCAAAAATATTGTCTCATCTATACCTTGGTTTAATCTGATAGTAGAGAAATGTTTTCAAGGTATTTAAGATATTTAATGCCTTTATTTTCTGTCTAATATAATGGAAACAGAGTACCTAAGGAGACCCAAACACAGCAATAATGAAAATGATTGCCGGTTCGGTTAATTGAGCCTGATCACAGACAGAAGTGAGTATTGTATGTAACCGCCTATGCCCCATAGCACCGGTTTTAGCAGTAATCAATATTTATAATGTCAATGATGAAATTTAAAATTTAGAAACATTCGTAAATGTGTTCATACGGCATTGATCATGGAACCTTCAATGCGACATTTTCCTGAAGGTTCATGAAAAGCGAAACACAACCCCCCCCTCCCCACAAAAAACATGGGCAAACAAAAATTCATTGGCGTTTACAAAATGTTTGTGTTAAAGATTTCAAGATTTTTCTATTAAACATGAAGTTTTCTAAAAATATATTTATAAAAATATTCGACACGGGTTAAGCATAAAAGCATAAATTAAAAAAATAAAATTGTTTTTTGTAAGACATTTAAGTTTTATCTGAATGCTTAACACGAACCATTATTATACTCAAGTCAAAGGAATTTACATTTAAAATAATATCAATTCCTAAGAAATCATTTAAAAAACATGTTAATAACAAACATTCTGAAGCACCTGTGTGTTTTTCATTGACATTTAAAGTAATGTATATTGGTGATAATAATTGTGACATTTGTTAGAAAGTAATTCTTTGTAAACTTAATAAAATATAATTCTTGTTGTGCCAAGAACAATCATACGATAATGTCATTGCCATGGAAATTCTAATTAATGTCAAAATATGCTGTAAGAAAAATCTTTAGGAAAAACATTGTTTATAAAACAGAAGAGCTCGTTAAATTGTTTACATACTGAACATATGTTTTTCGAAATATTTCTATCAAGTATTTTCAAACTTATTAGTAGTTAAACATTTATTTTTGCAGGCCCCTGTATATTTTACTCAGTCGCAAATGATATTATGTTTATGTTTTGAAAACAAAATAACATTGAAGATAGAATGAAACAGATAATAACAAAAAATGGTTTCTTCCAAGTAAACGTAAAATGAGTGCTAAGGTTCAATTTCCTGAACCTAATTACATGATTGTAGATTTAATATCAATAACCCCATTTGGGTAAAGGGATAATTCAAATAATCCATGTTTTTCATTTGTTACATCATTAATGACTGAAAGTGATATTTGTAAATATTCTTTGTGTTTTGTCTTTTTTATATTGAATATGGAATAATTATATTATACAGCATCAGTGGGGCCTCATCATAATGATTAATTTCACATAATTTAAAATTGCCTACATCTAGATATCAATTACAAGATTAATTGCAATGCAAAAACCTCTCTAGGAAGGTTGATATGATGAAACCATATATAATTCCTTTAATTGGATATGTTTTTGGACTACACAAAGTATGTTTGCAAAATAAGCGCCCATTAGCATATAATACGTTGTAAGCCATGGTTTAATACAAATTATAAAAAAAAAAGATTTATAAAACAGAATTAATAACAAAAATGCAACTGTATCAAATATGCATGTTTGCTACTTCACTGACAACATATTCCTCTTTACAATTATCAATCTTGTTTTTCGATTGTTAAACTTATTACGTAAACATTTGAATTGAATATGGAAGATCTATTACATATGCACGTAAGATTAAAAACAAACTATAAAATCCAAATATATGTTGTGAATACAACAAGCAACCATCATACAAATAAGCATGCATTCAATATTTGGATGCGGTTTGAATTACATTAAATTCTTTATTTTAGTCAAGGCATAGAATGCATTTATAAGAATATCCAAATGAAACTATTCTATTCTTTTTATCAATACTTAAAATACTTATTGAAAATGTGCCCTTTGTAGATCAATCCACTATAAATAATGTAAAACAATATGTTTATGGCTGAATAAATGTAGCAAACTTCTGTTAAGTGCTAAAGAACAAAGATGTTATAACAAAGTATTTTGTCTCGCCAGAATAATGTGACAATTATATAAACTGGTTTTTACATATAAGATCTACAAGACTAGTATATTATCAGAAACAGCGTGTGAAGAAAATTTACGATAAGAATGACCACCTGAAGTCGCAGATTTAAGACAAATTATGCACGTGGCCAGTTAAATAATATAAGTTTTTTTAATTGCTATTTTTGTCCTTTTCATGAACATTTTGTAATATAATAAATGAAATCATAAAAAAGAAAAGCAATCAGAAATTTTATACAACCATGAGTATTTTTCTGCAACATTGATTTTCTTGAATGCATCACGGAAATTCGTAAGTCGTATTCATTTAATTTGTAATCAAATCATTCAGTGCCGTTAACCATTTGCCATAGAATACTATTTAATGAAAAACGAAGTGCTTATTTTGAATTCATACTATAAGACGCACAATATAAGCACTATTATTTTCTTACCTATCTCAATTGATATAATACATGTAATTAATGTAATACCTTTATAACCCGCATGAAAATTTTGTAAAATCATAACATTATTCTAATATTATTGTATGATTTGTTTCAGAATAAGCAAAGTAAAGACGTTGTTTAGTTAACATTAACTTACTTATAAGAAAATATAAAGTATTGAGTTTATAGCCCGGGGTAAGGACAATTGAATAGACATAATTAAAATATTTGTTTTTATTGTAATATCTACCTTCTTATACCAAATGTTTACGTTTTTGTTTATTCTAACATATTTTTGGTTCTTTTTCGGCGGTCAACCCACTCATCGACCCTCGATGCTCTTCATGCTAAAGCTGCACTTGTGTATCCACACGTTTTCCCACATGACACAATTTCTTGATTTTGACTCTTGTGAAATTCAAATGTTCAAATATTCAATCTTTTATCAGAATAAAGCTGAATTAATGTTTTTAATGACTTGAATAACATTATAGAATACCAAGAATTATCATGCATTGTTTCCAACCTTTTTAAATTAAAATTCAACATTATTTAAAAACATCGTTAACCTGGTTCTTTTTGAATTTATGCATGCAATGTCTTTATTTCCTTTCGCAATAAATTGATTGTCTTTTTGAATATAAATTTAATGATCGTGTTGAAAGAATATTACTATTTAATGCCAGATTTTAAAAATCAGATCCTTCAATTGCACAAGACAATGTTAATTCAAATATAAAATGTTAAACTTAACTTTCTCTTTTCCTGTTTTATTTCAGCGTGTAAAACATTAAAGTTGTAAAATTTATTTATGTGGACAAAATATATAGATAAAAGTAAAAATGATCTTCAAGCAAATAGTAAATCAACGTCGGTACTTATATCGACGCCATTTGTCAAACAAAATGATTGTTAACAGCTATAAATATATTTTTTTCCACAAGTCTTTGCAAGTCATTAGCTTTTATCACTTTGATATTAAAGTTATTGTTAACGGTGTACAGAATTCTACATTCTATTGATTACAAATTTACTTGTTTTTAGTATATTGACATACATTCCGCAATAAAATAAACATCAAATAAGATTGTCTGCTCAGATTTTATGTCTTTTAAGATTAATGTATAGATCTGACTTAAACCCTGACATTACACATACAATGAAACATTAAGTGTCATTCGGTATATATGCAATTAACATGGAACATCATTGATGTAACAAGTTTAAGAATAAATATATTAAAGGTTTTCTTTGTTTTGTTTGGTTTTACTGTGCACTAACACAGTTTATGGCGCAGAAACAGAAAAATGATTGTGGCTTACCTTGGGTGTTACATGTACAAACTTAAGCAAAACAAGGGGTTAAAACCACGTGTTTAAATTTGTATGACTGACAAAAGTTCAATGCTGTGAATTAAATTTAAGTTCATATCTTTGCTTTAATAATTAAATTTGATTAAAAGGTGAATCTGAATTTTAAGCAATTCAACTTTATGTTTTCTTATGTTAGGTGATAATTCATTCATTAATTTATTTATTCATTCATTCATTCAAATTCGCTTTAATGCAACACTATCAGATTAAAGCTTCCAAAGCATACTTATCTCCATTTTTTTAATATTCAAAATGTACTATTTAAATGTACTATCTTAATCCAAACAGGTACCGGATAATATGCAATATCATAACGTTTTCTGATATTTCACATCAAAATAATGTAACGGTTCAAAAGAAATATGGTTAATATAGAAGTTATGATATGTAATCAGTTTACAACAAGCATTTTTTAAATCGAAAATAATAAGCGCTTAGGTACTGTAAGTTTCCATGATAAATAAAACTTTTAAATCTCATAGTTATATTTAATGCAGCTATCTAAAGTTTTCTTATTGGTGAAAATTTGTTACCTCTAATACTAAAGTTTGTTCAACGGGGTTTCATTTTCTATTAACTCCAATTAACAGACTTAATAAAACCGAGTCTACAATTCTTAACTATTTGTTGTTGGTTTACTTCTCAAACATTCTATCCGTTCCATGATTTTAATAGTTACGTATCTTTAAGAATAAACAAAATAAATCCAAAAGTAGAGCTGCAGTTTGTCATTTTTGAAAATATTCAAGGATTCAATAGTATGCACCGTTTGTCAATATAAACCGTATATTAGTATATATATAGTACATAAAAGTACATTTTACATTTTATAAATTTTATAGACCTTTTTACAATACGATTTTCCATAGTAACGAATGTTGCGTTTCGCTCATGCGCATTCTTCGTAGGGAAAAAACGCAATAACGATGACTACAATTTATCATACTTTAAAGCTTTAATAGTCGTGATTTCAAGTTATGTACCCTGAAAACAGTAATTTCGGGATGACTTAAATCAGTTAGTAATTCAAACGTGAATTGTATCCATAACAGATATACGAAACTATCTGGGACTATAATAATTCAATGAAAAGAGGCGCATTTACAAAAGTCTCATTTTAAGATATCATGAAACGACTTTTCCATCAGAAATTTAAATTAAAACAGAATGTTTGAGAAGAATTAAACCAACAACAAGGTTCAATTGTATTACCCCTTTATTACATAATATTACACAATTTGTATTGAACACTTCCATTTGCAAGGCGGTGTCACACAGATTGCCGGGGGGGGGGACTGCTTATTGTTTATTTCCATCTAGATTACAATATCATTCAAGCGGGACGTTTCAGTACCATGACATAGCTAATCACTTAAAATTATAAAAATCTTATTTAAGTAACCCTTACATAATTATATCTCATCAATGTTTATTGATTTTGTGAAGTGTGACGTGCATTTACATGTGTAACAAGGAACCGGATGATAAAAAGTGTGTTATTTTACTACCAACTACCCATCTTAATTTCTCAATTTTTTGAAAAATTATGTGAATATATTTATGTGACTTAACAAATTTCTGTTTGCCATCCATTGGATATAGGATAAAATCAGGTAAATGCATTATCACGTGATTATCACGTGTTATGACATTTTCAGAATGATATTTAACCTCGATTTCATTTATTATTAAAATTTCTTTTTAAACTATTTCAGCAACAGTTTAGTTGACATCTTTATTTGCTCATAGATGTATTTCCACATTTTCTTAAAATCAATGTAAATTTAATGTCATTGTCAGGTACGTGATAATAAATATTAAACAATCGTCTTTTCCTTGCATTTGTAATGGCAAACTTGGTCACCAAGCTATTAAGTCATCTTTGATGTTTTGTTAAAATCTATTTCACATACTTTTATACTTTTTACCTTTCACTAACTCGGAATTGTCTATGAACTTCTACTTTATTTCTATTTAGGGCGATGATCATTTTGTTCTACGCAGATTGCGCATGCGCGAGAAAATACTACTTCTGATCGATTTTCCATGGCAACGGACCGCGTCGTAAAAGGTCTTTATACCGTGTATCTGTATGCACCGTTTGTTAGATCACTGTATATACCGTTTATTGCTTACAGATATTTACTTATAATTTATTTTAATTCACTTTCCATGAGTCATAGATAGATACATATTTAAAATGAGATTAAATGCTAATTTCTATTTTGGCGTAATTGTATTGAGCTATATCATATTTTATTGTAACAATCCTTATTATCCTTATTAAATTATTAATAATCTACACCATTCATTATTCTTATTATCATAACACAAAAAAACTCAAATGGATCCCTGCTGCTTTTATTAGGATAATCAAATTGAATATCTTCAATGGGATTTCATCAAATGATAAAATATGTAATTTCACCAGATTGATAGATAAAATGCTGAGTAATATGAGTGATCTAATAAAAGTCGATGTCCATTTGAGAGACCTTTTAGTATGGCGTCAATTATCATATTAGTAATTTGATTTTATCAGTATCATTCCCTTCAAAAGGCATTAATCAAAATATGTCAAGCTTTATAATATGCTTTTCATATTAGACGCATGCAGAAAATAAATAATGCACCAGAACATGCCTTGATTTAGAGCTTAAATAGCTGTTTTCTGTCTGTTACTTTCTTTAGTGTGAAGGATCTGTTAACTACATTTGTGACCTCATTGTACGGTAGACATTATATAACATATCTTTTGTTAAAATATTGATGGCATGATAAAAAATGCTTAAAATAATTTTAAAGTGAGCATATAACAAATGTTTAACCCTGGCAAATACTCATATATGTTTAAATGCTTGCTGTGTCACAAAATTCGAAGTATTATCATTAATAATTATTACGTTTGTTATTAAAATGTACACACTAGGGTACATAAAACCAATTATATAATCATTTCACGTATGATTTGAAATATATATAATCGACGTACCTTTGTTTGGAATTCAGATAGGAATTTCTTTTAGTGCAAACAAAATAATTTCTTAATGTGATACTTAACATTTTACGTTCAGTTAATTGAATACCTGTATGCTTTCATAAACTTTTAGTAATCATATAAACATTCATGCAACTAAATAGATATTTTAGTTTCAGAAATTTAATAATAATAATAATAATGATAAATATGGTGCATTTTCATTAATAACATACGCATATTGTATTCCATTTTATGATGATTAAATTTGAAAAAGTGAATTGGTCCACAATGGAAGGCCTGTAATGCCTCAAATAAATTTGTTGTTAGTATTTAGTATCATATGTTAAACGTACATGTACGTGTGAAATACATGATTCGATAACATATATAATCGTATTTATATAACATATAATAAATTGTTCTTTAAATACAATTCTCCCTCCATACTAAACTACTTAAAACTTTGTCAACTTTGTTAAAACTTTCGTCGCCATATGACCTATAATGTGTCGGTGTGACGTAAAACCCAATTAAACAAACAAATAAACAAACAAACTTTCTATTCGGAAATATAATATGGTAATCATGAATACATAGATTGTTGACTAAATAAATTTATTCTATAGCATTATTTATGTAAAGTCTTCTTAACTTCAATACTATGAATATTATTCAAGAGTATGTTTTCACAAATCATTAATCGAAAGAATGATCCAATGATTTCACAAACATGAAGCATGAAATTCTAAATGCTGTAATATTAAATTTGAAGTCTTACTTTGGTTTGTACAGAATGTATTTCAGTGCGATTGTGTAAGAACCTGAAAGACACACTCTCGAATCCGTTCTTGGAACCAACCAGTAGTGAGCAATGGGTGTAAAGTGTCTTGCTCAAGGAAACAAGGGCTTGCCGAACTTACGCGCAATCCTTTGATCACTAGCTCGACGGATTCAAAACTCGGCCATTCCGCCACTTTAAAATGCTTTATTAAAAATCTATGATCCTAGCATAATTTGATAGGGCTTGTGACACATGTTTTATTACGATCTATATGAATAGGTAACGCAACGTACAAATGTTTCTTCCCTCTTACCAGGCTCGTTCCATCAGCAAGAATATTATATCATATAAATATGATTTTTACGACTGATGGGCTTTATATCTATGTGAGCTGTATTGTCTTTAATACTTGGTGCATTATTAAAATCAACTAGACTAAACTAAATTCACAAATCAAAATGCTTGCATTTCAAAAGGCTGTTAAAAGTCATTTCTGATATCGAGAATAGTCAAGCAAAATGCCTTCAGGATAATGTTTGTTCTACTACATTTGTAGTTGTGTTGTTGATTAATTTATTTCTGTAAAGAATTAATCTCAAAAAAGGTGATTTCATTGTTTTATAATAATCGCTAAGATGCCAAGTAGAAGTGAACTATTTTTTATTTTTTTACATTATGTTGATTGCATTGTGATTATTTTAAAGGTTAACTGAATACAACACGCATTGTGTTTCGTTTTATGATGATTACTTAAACATGTGCTCTTTATGAGATAAAATTATTTCACTCTTAAGAATCATTAGACCACACAAACAGGTTTTAATTACAATTTTTTGACAGATGGAACAAACATGTTATAGAAGTGTATTGAAAAAAGCAGCAAGACACTTATAAGAATTTTGAAAGTATATTATTAACTTAAAATGGTATTAATTTTGTGTCTTTAGTCTTTAACATCTTTAATTTCCAAAAAAGAGAAAACTTCATTTAAAGCATTATAAAATAATTCTGAATTTTAAATGGAAACTTTGATAGGAACATATTGAACTGTATAATTCTCATGACACGTTTGATGACTATAACTTAAATGAATTTTAGGAAAATAAAGAGTACAAATTTCAAAACAAGTGAATTGTTGAAAATGTTTTACTCCATATTGATGTTTGGATTCCTTCAATTGGGGGCGTCCATGACCGAGTGGTAAAGACTTCAAACTATTTGCCCTTTACGAATGTTTGTTTGAATCCCGCCAAGGACTTTGAGTCTTTCATGTGAGCAATTCACGATTTTAGCTTCACAATTTCAACTTCACAAATTTACGATTTCAACTTGACGAATTCACGATTTCAACTTTAAGAATTCGTGATTTCAACTTCATTAATTAACGATTTCAGCTTCACGAATTTACGATTTCAACTTGACGAATTCACGATTTCAAGTTTATGAATTAACGATTTCAACTTCACGAATTCAAGATTTCATCTTAATGAATTCACGATTTCAGCTCCTGGAATTCAACATTGTGAATTCACGATTTCAACTTGACGAATATACGATTTCAAGTTTATGAATTAATTATTTCAACTTCAAAAAATCACTATTTCATCTTCGTGAGGACACGATTGCAGCTTCACGAATTCACGATTTCAACCTGACAAATTCACTTTAAAGTTGTAATCGTGAATTCGTGAAGTTTAAATTGTGAATTTATGAAGACAAAATCGCGAATTCATGTAGGTAAAATGTCCCCCAACGGTCTTTCGTACATTTGGTATGTTCGTTTTACTTGTTTATCTCATTTCATTCAATATACGTATGAGTCTTTCGTCAACTTGATTTAATATCAAATAAAAGAGTTCTTATTCAGTTACAAGGTTAAGTACAGGATAGAAAATAAAATTATGATTAAAGCTTGAATCTAATAAGATTTTCAAGTCAATAACCATTTTCAGAAAAATGACAAAATAATTATCAACACTTTATTTTATAGTACATAATGTATCCGTTTTGAAGAAACAATCTTATTTATTATAATAAAAGATAAACGAACTTATTGCCATAATGTGCCACAGAGCATGGTAAGTATTAAAGGCTTAAAAAGAAGAAATCAGGACTGTTCAACAATTGTTTTTAACTTCTCTTATGACATTACTTCTTGATAGCGTTCTTACATAAATAATTGGATTTTATTAAAATGTGACACCAGCAAATAATTTTCAATACATTTTTGTTTAAAACTTAATGTGCAAAGCACATGTTGTCGATAAATGTTCCAAAAAAATGTCTCTTGCATTGCTAAATGCGTCGTCGATTTACTTCAAAACCCCATATTAAATTTACACGAACAAATGTCTTTCCAAGAATTGTCCAGTATATATAGGACCAACTCAAGTAATTGGTTCTCTATCGACTAAATATTTTGTTAAATCACTTATCCTCACATATCAAACTTGCCCCAGACAGGGTTTGGAAAAAAATACAAACATCAGTATGAACCCTCGTAGCATTACTAGCATTACTAGCACGAAACGCTAACAAATGAACCACGTGCACGCAGCCACTCTAGTTTAGGCTTGATGAGAATTTTTGCTGTAAAATAGAAGAAAGGTTACATTAAAGTTATGTTTTTGAAATGAAAAAGAATACATAGCTATTTAATTTTATAATGCTCAGAAATCTCAACAACCATTTTAATCTTTAATCGTTCTCATAAAAATGGCAGCTTACAGCTTTTGTCAATTAGTAGCAGTGGAACTAAAAAATACCTAGAATGAAACTTTAAATGACATCTGAATGTGATAATGATTGCAAAAGATATGTTTCTGGCGTTTAAACAAATACAAACATTTTATCGTTATTAAAATTTTTTCTTGGACATGGCTTTATTTCAATGACAAAAAGATCTTATGTGTAACAAGAAATATTTGTTTTAATCAATGTATCTCTATATTATCTATTTGATTACAAGATGAAAATGATAAAGATGTTTCACTTTGAATACTTTTAAATAATTTATCTTAACATATTTTCCATCTTTGTTGTTAATTCTTTCCTGTAAAACTTTCCTATATGTAATATATGGGAATTTTAATCGTATTAAGGGTGTTTGCTAAAGTTGTCACGTACTAAGTAGAATGAAACCTGTTACAAAGATTGTATTTTGAAGTTTACAGTATCCTAGAATATGAAATAAAGAACAACAACAGCGAATGACAATAGGCGAAATTAATTAAGGAATCATCAGTGTCGTTCATTAGATATCTGCCCTTAAATTTGATCACACTTTGTAGTCTGCAAAATCTTAATTTTATTACCTCAGGTGATAAGCATGTAACATGTAACAAGTTGTGACACAATTATTTAAATTCAGGTTTGCCATTTCTTAAAAAGGAAAAATGTTTCTGAGGCAGTATATGCCTTAAAAATAATTTATTTCTCATTATTACATTCGTTAAAAAGGTTTTATATCTATATAATAATGTCGCTAATGCTCAAATATTATATTTTCATTCCGGTCCAAATGTTTTGTCCATATAATTATATATTCGAATGTTTATTTTATGTGACTCATGACATTTCTACTGTACAATGAAATAGACATTTTTGGTTTAATTATAATTTCAATTAGAAATATCACACACAACTCAAGAATAAAAACAATTATACTAATTCACTTTCGTTGTATCTTAAACGCATTTAACATTTATTTAAATTGGAAATTTTCTTTAACGGAATATTTCTGATAATTATTATTTACAGCTTTTTTTATATTGCAGACATAGGAAACAGAATTGGCGCCAGTGAACAGAATTTGTGTGAGAAATACTTCATTGAAGCATTCAAAATAATAATCGTTGTATTAAAAGCCGTAATTCAAAAACATCTTTATTCAAATTTTAATGAGGGAGAGAACTTTTTGTTTATAAAAATAAAGCAGTTGAAAGTTTAAGGTTCTATTATATTATGAGTTTAAACTTTGATATTACACGCATTTCTGCCAAAAGTAATGAGGTTGAATGAAAATATCCTATTGACAACATCATAATTAATAAAAGGTAACTAGTCTGCTCTTAGTAAAATATTGAGCATATAATTAATGCCAAAACATTATGCAAAGAGGTTACAGAAATACAAGGATTTTATTAGCTCTGCAAACTACGATACATCGCGATGGCTAATCTTATTTTAAGCTTAAAAAGCGTTTTAGTAACGAGAATAATCTAAAGGTTTCATTTCCGAACACATGTGCTAAAGACATTTTCTTGCTCGAAATAATGATAATTTCTAAACTCAATTATTATCATTTTCTTTAAATTGTTTGAAATGTATATCCTTGTTTAAAAGTAAAGAAATAAAATCTCACCAGTCACTTTAACTATTGTTTTATCAGCTTTAAGGAATATTTTGATGAGGTGGTTATATTGCTAATATGTCCCTAGTTTGTGTCATTAGTTGGGATTTAAGTCGCACCAACACAGTATAGGACATTTTGCGCCTATCCAGCTTAACTGATTGAGACATCAGATGCAGTTCAGTGCATTTATTTCAGAAACAAAAGGGCACCTGAGTAGAACCACCGACATTTCGTAGGCAAGCTTTATAATAGCTAGAATAGATAGTCCCTCGCGGGATTAAATCAATGGAGGTAAGGGATTTGTTGGTTGTACACAGTTTTTTCTTTCTAAAATCAATTGAATTTCGAAACGGAAATGTCTTATCAAACAAAAGTCATTAAATTGCGTAGTGTAGATTGTATTATTAATATGCAATTTCTGAAAATTTCTTTTTGCAATTCTTTTTTTATTCATTTTCTAACTGTATAGTATTTAAAAAGTAACTACAGAACGTTCTAATCTCGTGGATAGAAATGAGAAAAAGAGATATACAATTTTATATAATTACAAGAAATTGAACGCCATACTTGCCTTAAAATGAATGAAAGCTGTCGAACAAATACATTTTGTCCATGACTTATAAATTTCGTCTCCGTTAAAATGTCTAAGTGGTAGCAAGAATTCTTTACAACAGCAAAATATTGGACTCATGAATATATTACCCCATAACTTCTATTGACTGTAATCGAATCGAAGATGAATGCTTGGGGTATCTATTCCTTTCATGAAGGAAAGTACATACATGTTTGTTACAAACCATTGAATAGTCGTTTATTGCTATAAAAATTGTATTGAATCTACAACTTTGAATATATCTTTCACATTTTTGATTGTATAGTAATTGTTTTTACAAGACACTTTGGTTTTAAATTAAACATATTTATTTAAGATCGATCGCGAAACAAGTTCTTGCAACTTCTTTTAATTATTAATTATCAATTTCGAGTCCGCTTCGTGGAACCATCCAGTATTCGTACCATATGATGAAACATGGTCGTGGCCTGATTAGGGCTCGAACCTATGATACCAGGGTTGAGATGTAGACACCTTAACCACTACGCAACCGCTCCCTGGAAATGGGCTAACAATATATTTAAGTGACAACATGCTACGAAGGCGATACTCAACCCATTGATGTTGACAATTTGTACATCCAAGAGAATTGCTTCTTTAATAGTTAAAACGATTTAAGGAAAAAAGGAATACAATATAATACTGTTTTGTTTAACAGCGCACCGAAACAATGTAGATCATATGGCCGAAACAGGAAAGATGATTTCACCAAACCTCGGTTGTTACATACTTTAAGCCACATCAGTAGTCGAAACCACTTCACCTACTTACATTAAGATATGCGTAGGCTCAAGTAATACGAACCCATTTAACTACCTCTTCTGATCACATAGGTAAGATGAGTGACTGCAATTATAATGCCTCAACACTTAAAGGCAACCCCTTAGCCACAAGGGTTGAAAATGATATGAATCCAGTCATAAGGTATTACTAAATTTACAGTAGAAATGACAAAACCGAAACGTGTAAATGCAACAAAATCAATTACTCGGGACTCGATATACAAAATTTGGGCATGTTTGGCTAGAATACGGTTTCATATATAAAATGCTATTCTATGACAATAAATTCTTACCAATTTGGCAAGAAAAAAATGTATTTGTTTATAATACAATGCCTGTAGCGTTTTGACTTTCATTGCAATGTAATGCTGGCACAATCCTTTTCATATTTATTTCAGTCGTATATTCTCAGAAACAATCTAATCATTTGAAGGAATTAAAACATATGATTGCCAGACATTTACTTTTAAGAACCAAAATAAAATTCATCCAAGAAAATGTCCGTTTCTCATTTATGTAAAGGGTTTTTTTTGTCACTATTTGATATTAATCTATCAAACATATCGTTTTAAATGTTATAGCAATCGCTCCATTGTCATAATTTAGCCATAAATATATTTATTCAAACGATATTTCTGACATGGGTTGTATTCCTGCAACTATTATCATATATGCCACATGATTGAATTACATCTTCATGTTAACAAATAAAGACTGAGTACTCTTTGAGTTTATCTTCATAAACCTGTTGAATAACCATTCAATCATTTGATAAGTTGAAGACCATATTAGACCTATGAATAATGGAATTGCTTGTGATACGAGGGTTTATCAAGATATTGTAGACTCACACTATTTCTAGGTAACTTTACATATAAATAATGAATGAGATTCATAAGTTCATAAAATATGCTCTTTAATTTATCATAAATGAAGATTTTACACAAAACTATGCAGCCACGTTCTATTAGTGCCCGTTAAAAATGCATAATATTAACTCCATCGCCCTCGAAGCTCGTCATTTCAATTCTGACGTGACGAACGTCAACTTTATTTGTGCTGTCAAGAAGTCGGTTTACATTTTGTTTTAAAGAACCGACTCGCATGATTTAAAAAATTATAATGAAAATGAATCTATTATACTTTTATCACATCCTCATACCACTGAGCATGTTTTGTAAGTATGCCTGGCACCAAACGAAAAACGCCTTTTAATAAAAATGCATTTTAAGTGTAATTCACATAAACGTTAAATAAATAACTGCAGTCTATAATTATATATAAACGTCAATTATAGCATAAAATCGGCTATTTTCCCCTATTTTGCCCATGTTATAACGGGACCAAAACCATGTGTTAACATAGTCACGCGCTCTTGTTATAGCCCGGTTTCAACTATGCGCAATACATACAGGGCCCAGTAAACAAACAAAAAAGTTGACGTTTCAAATGGCCTGTTTGCCAAAGAGTCATGCGCTCTTGTTATACTGAAATTATTGATTCCGAGGGCCTCAATCGCATAACGACGAGCAGCATTCAAGTAACTATGCCGGAAATACGGCGTATAGACATCGCTGCTAATCTTGGTTGTCGCCCTTTCTAAGAAACGGACAGTTGTCAATGTAAACAAATACAGTACCTGTCATTCAGTTTAACACTCCGATTAACTTACAAAACTAGATAACACAAAATGAATATGAGAAAATGTTGTTTTATTTATGTTAATGTTGATAAATGTTCTTTATATTTCTTTGAGAGAATAATGTTTAGTGCCTGATTTCTTTTTATAAACTTGTTTGCTTAAAAAAAAAACGATTCTGATGTCACTGATCTTTTTTCTACCGTCAATCTGAAGTCATTCTAAGAATTTCTGAGGGTCATGTTTTGTCTTGGGTAGAGGGTAGAGTAATGTAACGTTGTTTTTTTTCTTGAGATAATAAATCTCCAAAGTCAAGCTTTGTTAAATCAATTAAAATTCAAAATTTCGTTCGGTTCTGAGAATTTTCCAAGTTGTTGGCCCCGGAAAAATAAAACGCATACGTAAAACATGTAGAATTAGATAAATACCGTCCAAGCACAAGAAATTAATGTAATTGTGTTTTGTATTAACTATACATAACGAATTTTTCAAAATGTTATGCTATAATAGCGTCAACGCACGTTTATTTCGTGTTATAAAGTCTGCAGAGTCCCTCAGAACTGTTGGAGCCCTCGCCCTACCGGGCTCGGGCACCAACCGTTCTTCGGGACTCTGCAGACGTTATAACACGGAAAAACGTGCGTTAACCCTATATTCTAAACTAATCTTAATCATAAGAGGCTTTAAAATGAAGTGGTAACTAAATTTATGTCATTCTAATAGAACGAACTACAAAATTAAAGGAGTCCTTTAAACTACAAAGTTTAAGGATTCCTTTAATACATTTAAATTTTATATAAAAATTGCAAGTTTCATGGCTATGTAACAATAATAATTGTCATATCATCTGTAATTCCCTGTGTTTTGCGAGTACTGTTCGTAAGCAAGGCCGGTAAATATCGAACACTTCCGAATAGTTATTCTTCGGTCGTCTTCAAACTATGCTGAATTAACGTCAGAGAAAAAGTTTTTAAAGTCCCTTTTCGGTAAAAAAATAAGCCCCCTGCCCCATTTTCAATACAGTCATCAAAATTTTTCAATTAAAAAGTTTCTTTATGTTTTTTTAAATTTGAAAAAAAAAACTTTCCAAAAAAAAGTTTTCAAAAAAAGCCTAACAAGGGGTTTTTTAATATGTTTTTTTTTTCTGCAGAGAAGCATCGAAAAGTCGTCAATTTCGCAGAAGATATCACAATGCATTTTAAAGAGCTTTTGATGAAAATCAAACTATATAATGATGTACTTCTCTGTGTTTCAAGCGCTAAGTTAGATGGGAGCGATTACACGTTTCCATGGCTATTAAATACGTGCGTCGGTTTTTGATAATTCGTTTTTGTAGTAATTGTTCTAGTCAACAAAGAAAAGAAAAACCAAAACCGTTTTGTTACTATCAAGACTTAAATAAATAAATAAATAAATTAAATGTCTACGAATATCTGGATCAACCCTTGTATTATGCATAAGACAAACGCCATCTAAGTGTGTAATGGCATATTTTGAAATTCTTTGGGAATGAGCTCAAATAACAACATTTAGAGACGCTTAAAATTTATTACTCTCACACGATTATTAAATGTCTGTAATTACACAAGGCACCAAGTCTGGTGATTAAGCAATTCTATGATAAACACATAATCGGTCGTACTTTGTTCTCTCTTTAATTTAAAAAAGTTAGTTTTTTTTAAATGTTTATACCAATAAATGTTATATGTACATCCTCCAAATCGTCAGTAATATTCTGTAACGTATATATTTAATTATCATCGTGGCTAAATGGTGATAATTATCGTGACTTTTCAGTTATAATCATCGTTATTTTTCAGTAATAATCATAGTCATGGTGACTTTTCGTTCTCATCGTGACTTTACGTTTAAAACCATCGTGACTTTTCGGTAATTATTATCGTGATTTTTTGTTTTTCTTCATATTTCAGACACTAATTTATTAGACAGGTACCAATAATGGGGTAAGAATATTCACTAAAAATTTAAAATCTTATATCCTTTCTTATTTCCAGAGACGTTAGTTTCTTTAAATGATAAGTAGGTATAATAAGTGATAGGTGACACGTGGAATATTATTCCATTCACCAGGATCAGTAAAGAAGTTTTAAAATAGAGTCATTACTTATTTCCTCTTCAGAGCTATATAAATTAACGATTTTATTATTCAGTGGGTAATACAACCATATTATTAATAAAATAATGTATAGGAAATATGGGAATAACGACGTTGGTCGTTAACACTCAATCAATGTATCAATCGTAATTGTTGTAGATCATATCAATGTTTTACAAAATCGTTTAGGAAAATCCTTCATGGCTAAAATTGATTGAAATCTATGAAATTCTTACAATGTTTAATTTGGCAGGAGAATGCATAAACTTTGTTAAGGAAGCTATATTCCCTATCACTGGTTAAGTTGATTTAAAAAAAAAATGTTTTCATATTGTGTTTACCTTAAGAGAAAAGAGATTTAAACTCAACATCCCTTGTCTGTATGTACTCAAAATATGTTTAATGAGAATATTTTGTCAATAGTGTTAACATTTATTTTAACTATTAAAAATAGAATATAGGAAAATCCCTGTCAAACGAATCATAGAGGGGAAATGCAGACTGTTTTTGATTAATCGTTTTAGCCATTTTATAACTTTATTTAAATGTGGTGCCTAATGCCAGCTCATTTGCTTAATTTTGAAATCAAAACTATCAGCATTTTCATTATATTTCTTCCGAGAAGCAATACAAAAAATCAAAATTAAATCTAATGTTTAAAGAAAGAATTATTAGTATTTTATGCAAGCTAAGCAGCTTTAGTTTTAATTTAAATTTTAAGGATGAGAAGGACTGTAGAAAGGATAGTAATTTCTCAAAACTTTACTTTCCCATTTCGTCTATTTAATACCTTCTCTAAATTATAAAACAACAGTGGTATTTAGCGAATTTGCGATAAAAATATTTGTTTTTTACTTTTTATTTTGAAACTATAATTGAAACCCTTTAGATACAGAAATGCAATTTACAATTTGAAGTACAATAAATAAGTAATAGCACGTAGTAATGTGGCGTATTTTGGCAATTGACAATTTTGAAGGATATCTTGCTTTTCTCGGATTGCGGTACGATTTTAGGCCATCATCCGCGATATTAACCTAAAATACTATAAAAAAAAGACTTTTATGTAAACAAACACCCTTTTAGGTTTTGTACTATATAGTAGTTCAGAAACTATCAAATTAGTTTAAAGCAAAATTTAATTTAAACGCCACAATATAAGTATTTGAAAAATGAAATGGTACATACTTTTTCACATGCTCTAACGCTTTCAACGCTCTTGTTTTCAAATCACGATATGACAAAAAGTTTGATATACTTTCCAGAAGTTCCTTTGATAATGTTTTGCAGTTGTCGAAATTCTTGGTGTCATGAAATAAGCAATACCTTGACATCAATAAATTATTAATTCAATCTCGGTGTCGAAATATCATATATTGCACCTTAATAAAATATTTACCCTGCCCTCACACATCACTCATAAATACTGTTTTAACAATATCTCTTTTCTGGAAACATCTATATATTTGAAATCATAACTTTAGATACGAAATATATATGTCCTGACGGCTAAATAATCTTCAGTTTTTGTAACTGTTGCATGATTGTCATAAAGACAATTGTTTGACAAACTGTCATCATTACAAATGTTGCAAATATTGTCTCATCTATACCTTGGTTTATCTGAAAATATATTTATAAAATATTCGACACCGTAGAGAAATGTTTTAATTGTAATAGATTTAAGTTTTTATTGAATGATAACACGAACTTATTAACCAAGTAAAAAAGAGTTAAAAATTTTTTAAAAAAAATTTAAATTCCCAAGAAAATATTTAAAAAATTTAATACCAAACATTTTTAAAACAAAAAAAAATTTTTTTTTATTAACATTTAAGTTAAGTATTTTAATGGGTATAAAAAAATTTTGACATTTTCAGAAAAAAATAAAGTGAAATAAAAAATTTTTTGTGTTAATTTAATTAAAAAATTTAAATTTTTTTTGTGCCAAGAACAATCATACGATAAGTCATTGCCATGGAAAATTTTAATTAAAGTCAAAATATGCTGTAAGAAAATCTTTTTGGAAAAACAGGGTTTAAAAAAACGAAGAGCTCGTTTAAAATTTTTTACATACTGAAATTTTGTTTTTTTAAAATATTTCTATCAACCAAAAAGTAGTTAAACATTTATTTTTGCAGGCCCCTGTATATTTTACTCAGTCGCAAATGATATTTTTGTTTTTTAAAACAAATAAACATTGAAAAATAGAATGGAACAATAATAAAAAAAAGGGTTTTTCCAGTAAACGTAAATTTAGTGCTAATTTTTAATTTTTCCTAACTTTAAAAACATGATTGTATTAATATCAATAACCCCATTTGGAAAGGATAATTCAAAAAAATCCTGTTTTTCTTTTGGTTACATCATAATAAATGAAAGTGAATTTGTAAATATTTTTTGGGTTTTTTGTCTTTTTATATTGAATATGGAATAATTTATTATACAGCATCAGTGGGGGCCTAATCATAATGTTTAAATTTTCACATTTTTAAAAATTGCCTCCCATCTAGATATCAATTAAAAATTTAAATTTGAATGAAAAACCTCTCTGGGGAGGTTGATATGATGATCCCTTATTAATTCCTATAATAGATTTTTTTGGGAATACACCAAAGTTATTTTTGCAAAAAAGCGCCCATTACCCCAAAATTTTTTTTTAAGGGGTTTTTAAAAAAACCAAAAATTGGTTTTTAATAAAAATTTTCAATAAAAAAAACCCCATTTTAAAAAAATTAAAAAAAATTAAAACTAAAAAAATGAAAACTGTATAAAATATGCATGTTGCTCTCACGGGAAACAACATTTTTTTTTACAATTTCAACTTTTTTTTCGTTTTGTTAAACTTATACTAAACTTTGAATTGAATATGAAATCTTTTACATATGACAAAGATTAAAAAAAAAACATAAAATCCAAATATATGTTGTGAATACAACAAGCAACCATCATACAAATAAGCATGCATTCAATATTTGGATGCAGTTTAAATTACATTGAGTCAAGGCATACAATGTATTTATAAGAATATCCAAATGAAACTATTCTATTCTTTTTATCAATACTTAAAAAACTTATTGAAAATGTGCCCTTTGTAGATCAATCCACTATAAATAATGTAAAACAATATGTTTATGGCTGAATAAATGAAGCAAACTTCTGTTAAGTGCTAAAGAACAAAGATGTTATAATAAAGTATTTTACTTAACTTACTTACAATAAAAAATAAAGAATTGCATTTATAGCCCAGGGTGGGTACAATTGAATAGACATAATTCCAAATATTTGTTTTTATTGTTATATCTATCTCCTTATACCAAAATTTAATAGTAATAATTCGTTTTGTTCGTCTGGTTTATACCAATTCTAACAATTTTTTGTCCTTTTCTTGGCGGCCAATATGGTGAGCTCACCATATTGGCTTTTCTTGACAACTTACCTAAAATCACCATTTTATTTTTGCAAATGAATGTCTACTTATCAAACAAAAGTTCTAAATCATAAGAGACAAATGACCATAAGACTTAATGCCCTAGAACAATTGTCACGGAGACGTTTCACGCCTGGGGGTCGTACCAACGACCCATTGATTAAAAAGCCGATCCTCTCCATGTTTAGGAAGCACTGGAGTCTTCACAAGTTTTCTCACATGACACAATTTCTTGATTTTGACTCTTGTGAAATTCAAATGTTCAAATATTCAATCTTTTATCATCATAATAAAGCTGAATTAATGTTTTAAATGATTTGAATAACATTATAGATTACCAAGAGTTATCGTGCATTGTTTCCAATCTTTTTAAATTAAAATTCAACATTATTTAAAAACATCGTTAACCTGGTTCTTTTAGAATTAATGCATGCGATGTCTTTGTTTCCTTTCGCAATAAATTGATTGTCTTTTTGAATATAAATTTAATGATCGTGTTGAAAGAATATTACTATTTTATGCCAGATTTTAAAAATGAGAACCTTCAATTGCACAATACAATGTTAATTCAAATATAAAATGTTGAACTTAACTTTCTCTTTTCCTGTTTTATTTCAGCGTGTAAAACATTAAAGTTGTAAAATTTATTTATGTGGACAAAATATATAGATAAAAGTAAAAATGATCTTCAAGCAAATAGTAAATCAACGTCGGTACTTATATCGACGCCATTTGTCAAACAAAATGATTGTTAACAGCTATAAATATATTTTTTTAATTACAAGTCTTTGCAAGTCATTAGCTTTTATCACTTTGATATTAAAGTTATTGTTAACGGTGTACAGAATTCTACATTCTATTGATTACAAATTTTACTTCTTTTTTATACATTGACATACATTCCGCAATAAAATAAACATCAAATAAGATTGTCTGCTCAGATTGTATGTCTTTTGAGATTAATGTATAGATCTGAATTAAACACTGACATTAGAAATACAATGAAACTTTAATTGTCATTCGGTATATATGCAATTAACATGGAACATCATTGATGTAACAAGTTTAAGATTAAATATAAAGGTTTTTATTTAATATTCAAAATGTACTATTTAAATGTACGATTAAATCTAAATCCAAACAGGTACAGGATAATATGCAAAATCATTACGCTTTCTGATATTTCACATCAAAAGAATATAACGGTTCAAAAGAAATATGGTTAATATAGAAGTTATGATATGTAATCAGTTTACAACAAGCATTTTTTAAATAGAAAATGATAAGCGCTAAGGTACTGTAAGTTTCCATGATGAATAAAACTTTTAAATCTCATAGTTATATTTAATGCAGCTAACTAAAGTTTTCTTATTGGTGAAATTTGTTATCTCGAATGCTAAAGTTTGTTCAACGGGGTTTCATTTTCTATTAACTCCAATTAACAGACTTAATAAAACCGAGTCTACAATTCTTAACTATTTGTTGTTGGTTTAATTCTTCTCAAACATTCTATCCGTTCCATGATTTTAATAGTTACGTATCCTTAAGAATAAACAAATAAATCCAAAAGTAGAGCTGCAGTTTGTCTTTTTTGAAAATATTCAAGGATTCAGAAGTATGCACCGTTTGTCAATATAAACCGTTTATTAGTATATATCGTATAAAAGTACATTTTACATTTTATACATTTTATAGACCTTTTTACAATACGATTTTTCCATAGTAACGAATGTTGCATTTCGCTCATGCGCATTCTTCATAGGGAAAAAAACGCAATAACGATGACTACAATTTATCATACTTTAAAGCTTTAATAGACGTGATTTCAAGTTATGCACCCTTAAAAAACAGTAATTTGGGGATGACTTAAAGCAGTTAGTATTTCAAACGTGAATTGTATCCATTACAGACATACGAAACTATCAGGGACTATAATAATTAAATGAAAAGAGGCGCATGTACAAAAGTCTCATTTTAAGATATTATTAAACGACTTTTCCATCAGAAATTTAAATTAAAACAGCAGGGTGTTAAAGATTAAATTGTATTACCCCTTTATTACATAATATTACACAATTTGTATTGTACACTTCCATTGGCAAGGCGGTGTCACACAGATTGACAGGGGGCTGCTTGTTTATTTCCATCTAGATAACAATATCATTCAAGCGGGACGTTTTAGTACCATGACATAGTTAATCACTTAAAATTATGAAAATCTTAATTTAAGTAACCTTTACATAATTATACCAATCTCACCAATGTTTATTGATTTTGTGAAGTGTGACGTGTATTTACCTGTGTTACGAGGAACCGGATGATAAAAAGTGTATTATTTCACTACCCACTACCCATCTTAATTTCTCAATATTATGAAAAATTATGTGAATATATTTATGTGACTAAACAAATTTATGTTTGCCATCCATTGGATATAGGATAAAATCAGGTAAATGCATTATCATGTGATTATCACGTGTTATGACTTTTTCAGAATGATATTTAACCTCGATTTCATTTATTATTAAAATTTCTTTTTTAACTATTTCAGCAACAGTTTAGTTGACATCTTTATTTGCTCATAGATGTTTTCCAAATTTTCTTAAAATCAATGTAAATTTAATGTCAATGTCTGGTCTGTGATCGTAAGGGAAAAATATTAAACAATCGTCTTTTCCTTGCATTTGTAATGGCAAACTTGGTCACCAAGGTTTGATGTTTTTGTTAAAATCTATTTCACATACTTTTATACTTTTTACCTTACACTAACTCGGAATTGTCTATGAACTTCTACTTTATTTCTATGTAGGGCGATGATCATTTTGTCCTTCGCAGATTGCGCATGCGCGAGAAAATACTACTTCTGGTCGATTTTTCATAGCAACGGACCGCGTCGTAAAAGGTCTTTATACCGTTTATCTGTATGCACCGTTTGTTAGATCACTGTATATACCGTTTTTTGCTTACAGATATTTGCTTATAATTTATTTTAATTCACTGTCCATGAGTCATAGATAGATACATATTTAAAATGAGATTAAATGCTAATTTCTATTTTGGCGTAATTGTACCGAGCTATATCATATTATTTTGTAACAATCCTTATTATCCTTATTAAATTATTTATAATCTACACATTCATTATTCTAATTATCATAACACAAAAAACTCAAATGGATATTCCCTGTTTAATCAAATTGAATATCTTCAATGGGATTTCATCAAATGATAAAATATGTAATTTCACCAGATTGATAGATAAAATGCTGAGTAATATGAGTGAACTAATAAAAGTCGGTGTCCATTTGAGAGACCTTTTAGTATGGCGTCAATTATCATATTAGTAACTAATTTTATCAGTATCATTGCCCAACGGGTTTCCCTTCAAAAGGCATTAATCTAAATATGCCAAGCCTTATAATATGATTTTCATATTAGACGCATGCAGAAAATAAATAATGCACCACAACATGCCTTGATTTAGAGCTTAAATAGCTGTTTTCTGTCTGTTACTTTCTTTAGTGTGAAGGATCTGTTTACTACGTTTGTGACCTCATTGTACGGTAGACATTATATAACATATCTTTTGTTAAGATATTGATGGCATGATAAAATTGCATGAAATAAATTTAAAGTGAGGTGAGCATATAACAAATGTTTAACCCCGGCAAATACTCATATATGTTTAAATGCTTGCTGTGTCACAAAATTCGAAGTATTATCATTAATAATTATTACGTCGTTTGTTATTAAAATGTACACAATAGGGTACATAAAACCTAATCATTTCACGTATGATTTGAAATATATATAATCGATGTACCTTTGTTTGGAATTCAGATAGGAAATTCTTTTAGTGCAAACAAAATAATTTCTAAATGTGATACTTAACATTTTACGTTCAGTTAATTGAATAGCTGTATGCTTTCATAAACTTTTAGTAATCATATAAACATTCATGCAACTAAATAGATATTTTAGTTTCAGAAATTTAATAATAATAATAATAATAATGATAAATATAGTGCATTTTCATTAATAACAGCTGCTAATTGTATAACATTATATGATTTAATGCTAATAATTGATATTGTATTTTATACAACGCATATTGTATTCCATTTTATGATGATTAAATTTGAAAAAGTGAATTGGTCCACAATGGAAGGCCTGTAATGCCTCAAATAAATGTGTTGTTAGTATTTAGTATCATATGTGATACGTACATGTACGTGTGAAATACATGATTCGATACCATATATAATCGTATTTATATAACATATAATAAATTGTTCTTTAAATACAATTCTCCCTCATATTAATGTCCATACTAAACTACTTAAAACTTTGTCAACTTTGTTAAAACTTTCGTCGCCATATGACCTATAATGTGTCGCTGTGATGTAAAACCCAATTAAACAAACAAATAAACAAACAAACTTTCTATTCGGAAATATCATATGGTAATCATGAATACATAAATTGTTGACTAAATAAATTTATTTTATAGCATTATTAATGTAAAGTCTTCTTAACTTCAATACTATGAATATTATTCAAGAGTATGTTTTCACAAATCATTAATCGAAAGAATGATCCAATGATTTCACAAACATGAAGCATGAATGCATGAAATTCTAAATGCTGTAATATTAAATTTGAAGTCTTACTTTGGTTTGTACAGAATTTATTTCAGTTCGATTGTATAAGAAGCTTAAAGACACACTCTCGAATCCGTTCTTGGAACCAACCAATAGTGAGAAATGAGTGTAAAGTGTCTTGCTCAAGGAAACAAGGGCTCGCCCCTGACGTGGTTCGAACTTACGCGCAATCCTTTGATCACTAGCTCGACGGATTAACAACTCGGCCATGCCGCCACTTTAACATATTTTAATCCTAGCATAATTTGAAAGGGCTTGGCACACATGTTTAATAACATTCTATATGAATAGGTAAGGCAACGTACACATGTTTCTTCCCACTGACCAGGCTCGTTCCATCAGCAAGAATATAATATTGTATACCCAGTTTTAGTGGAAATGAAATACTCTGAATCCCAAGAGAACATTTATCTTCTGTGTATTGTATGTATTATAAAATAATGTATGATGTATGATGCCCGTAATATGTTTTTTGTAACATTATAATAAATTGTAAGGTAAAATAGTGGATAGATCCCGACCCTATTTACCTATTACGGGGACAATAAACGGAGTTACCTCTTGGGCTTCAAAAAAAAAAATATATATATATATAATATTGTATAAAATTAAATATGAATTTTACGACTGATTGGCTTTATATCTATGTGACCTGTGTGTGCTCGCCATTGTTCAGCTTTCCTTTAATACTTAGTGCATTATTAAAATCAACGAGAATGAACTAATTTCACAAATCAAAATGCTTGTATTTCAAAAGGCTTTTTTAATTTCATTTCTTATTTCCGATTTAAGTACCGAGAATAGTCAAGCAAAATGCTTTAAGGTTAGTTTTTGTTCTACTTCTTTAGTAATTTTTTTTTTTGATGATTTATTTTATATAGAATTTATACAGAAATTCATGTTGGGACTTTAAGAAATGTCATTTTAGGGTGATTTGAGTACAGAAAATCATTTTTATATTTTTGCCATTATTTTGCCTGAGTATCCCTTTAATCCTAGCATAATTTGAAAGGGCTTGGCACACATGTTTAATAACATTCTATATGAATAGGTAAGGCAACGTACACATGTTTCTTCCCACTGACCAGGCTCGTTCCATCAGCAAGAATATAATATTGTATACCCAGTTTTAGTGCGAATGAAATACTCTGAATCCCAAGAGAACATTTATCTTCTGTGTATTGTATGTATTATAAAATAATGTATGATGCCCGTAATATGTTTTTTGTAACATTATAATAAATTGTAAGGTAAAATAGTGGATAGATCCCGACCCTATTTTACCTATTACGGGGACAATAAACGGAGTTACCTCTTGGGCTTCAAAAAAAAAAAAAAAATATATATATAATATTGTATAAAATTAAATATGAATTTTACGACTGATTGGCTTTATATCTATGTGACCTGTGTGTGCTCGCCATTGTTCAGCTTTCCTTTAATACTTAGTGCATTATTAAAATCAACGAGAATGAACTAATTTCACAAATCAA
Source organism: Ruditapes philippinarum (assembly GCF_026571515.1). Classification (NCBI taxonomy): domain Eukaryota; kingdom Metazoa; phylum Mollusca; class Bivalvia; order Venerida; family Veneridae; genus Ruditapes; species Ruditapes philippinarum. Next base: position 147,697 of record NW_026862024.1, on the reverse strand, counting down.
AATGCTTGTATTTCAAAAGGCTTTTTAATTTCATTTCTTATTTCCGATTTAAGTACCGAGAATAGTCAAGCAAAATGCTTTAAGGTTAGTTTTTGTTCTACTTCTTTAGTAATTTTTTTTTTTGATGATTTATTTCTGAAAAGAATTAATCTTAAAATTGGTGATTTCATTCTTTTATAATAATCGATAAGCTAACAAGTAGAAGTGAACTTTTTTAATTATTAAACATTATGTTGATTGTATTGTGATTATTTTAAAGGTTAATTGAACACAACACGCATTGTGTTTCGTTTTATGATCATTACTTAAACACATGCGCTTTATGAAACAAAATTAAATTCACTGATAATTAGACCACACATACAGGTTTTAATTACATTTATTCGACAGTTTGAACAAAAAAGTTATTGAAGTGTATTTGAAAATACAATAATAAGTATAAGTAATCGATTTACGCCAAAACTCCATATATATATTCATATGAGCAAATATCCGTTCCAGCTTTTGTCCAGTATAAATTGGATCAATGGTTTCATATTATTCTCTATCTCACTTACTTAATAGATCGACTAAATATTGTGTTAGCTCATTTATCATCACACATCTAAATTGCCTCACACAGGGTTTGAACCGGCGAGTCTAGTAAACCGCGAATGAAACTTTTGGCGAAGTTTTACGGAAATTGGACTGTAAATTCAAGTTTTAGAAAATATGTATCTAATAACGTATGAACGGGGCGCTGATGAGTTACTATGGTAATATTAACACGCGTTCGGGGCATTAAACGATTTTGTTTTACAGATATTACATTAAATCATATTGTGGGTGGTATATACATAATGCAAAACAATCGGCCTATTATTAAATAAGAAGAATAATTTAGAAACATCTGGATCAACCCTTGTAACATTACTAGTACGAAACGCTAACCAATGGACCGCATGCACGCCGCCACTATAATTTTGACACAATGATTATATTTGTAAAACAGAATAACGGTTACGTTATAAAGATGTTTATGAAATGAAAAAGATTATTTGGTCATATAGTGTTCATAATGTTCAGGAAACTGAACAACCGTTTTAATCTTTAACCGTTCTCATAAAAATGACAGTTTACAACTTATGTCAATTAGTGGCGGTGAAACAAGAAAAAATGCCGACAATAGTATTGAAAATGGTAAATAAATAATGTTCTGTGTCAGAATCAAACTTTTAATGACATCTGAATGTCATTTAGATTGCAAAAGATATGTTTGTTTGGCGTTTGAACAAATCAAAACATGTTAACGTAATGAAAATTCTTTTCTAGAAATGCCAAAACATGGCGTTATTTCAATGATAAAAAGATCTCACATGTAACAAGAAACATTTGTTTAAATCAATGTATCTCTATATTATCTTTTTGACTACAAGCTGAAATCGACGCTCTTGTATTATAAAATATAATAAACAAGATCAACAAGGAAAGGCAGCGTTCAATGAACGCAGCCCCCACACGACCCAGCAACAAGAACCAGTGGCAAGGATCATATAAGTTTTTAAGTGCATTTTCATGAAACTGCCCCAATTACTTATTTTTTTCAGGTAGTGTAATGAAATGTTGATACATGATAGAAACTTCTTTGGGGTATTTTTTTCTAGTCAAAGGTGTTGTTTTTCTTTTGTTATTTTTCTGATATTAATTAATGGTTTAGTTACGACCTTTTATTATTTGCGAAACATGGAAGTACAACGGGACGTAAGTGCCACATACGACCTTTTGAAATTTGATTTTTACGTAACACAAGGTCGTAAGTACACAGTCATGTACAACAAAAGTTAACATGTTTTCAACGATTTCAACTAATGTGCTTCAAAACTAATATAATTCATCACCTTTACTATCAAAATATGCGCTCTTTGTTGCACATAAGTGCACATACTGGCTTAAGTATACTTTCTATGGAGTTGGGAACCAGACCAAATTATAAAAGACCATTAGTAGATATTGATACTGAATCAGTCATGTGTAGTATATGGGAATATAAATCGTATTAATGGCGTTTGCTAAAGTTGTCATGTACTAAGTAGAATAAAACCTGTTACAATGATTGTATTTTTAAAAAAAATGCAGGATCCTTGAATATGAAATAAAGATGAAATAGGCGAAATTAATTAAGAAGTCGTCACTGTCGTTCATTAGATATCTGTCCTTAAATTTGATAACATGTTCTTATGTCTGCAAAATCTTAATTTTAATAACCTCGGGTGATAAGCATATAACAAGTTGTGACACAATTATTTAAATTCAGGTTTGCCATTTCTTTAGAAGGAAAAATTGTTTCTGAGGCATAATATGCCTTTAAAATAATTTATTTATCATTATTATATTCTTTAAAAAGATTTTATATCTATATAAAAATGTCGCTCATGCTCAAATATTATATTTTCACTCCAGTCCCAATGTTTTTTCCATGTTCATATGTTTGTTTTTTTTGTGACTCATTGCATTTCTACTCTACAATGAAATAGATGTTTTTTTGTTTGATCACATTTCAATAAGAAATATCAAACATTACTCACGAATAAAAACAATAATACTAATTCACTTTTGTTGTATCTTAAATGCATTTAACATTAATTTAAATTGGAATTTTCCTTTAACGAAATATTTCTGATAATTATCGTTTACAGCTTTTTATATTACAAACATAGGAAACAGAATTGGCGCCAGTGAACAGAATTTGTGTGAGAAATACTTCATTGAAGCATTCAAAATAATAATTGTGGTATTGAAAGCCGTAATTCAAAAACATTTTTATTTAAAATTTAATGAGAGAGAGGTAGAACTTTTGTTTATAAAAATAAAACATTTAAAAGGTTAAGGTTCTATTATATAATAGGTTGAAACTTTGATATTACATGTATTTCTGCAAAAAGTAATGGGGTTGAATGAAAATATCCCAATTAACAACATCATAATTAATAAAAGGTAACACATGGTCTGCTCTTAGTAAAATATTGAGCATATAATTAATGCCAAAACATTATGCTCAGAGGTTACAGAAATACCAGGATTTGACTAGCTCTGCATACTACGAGCAGAACATACATGATGGCTGATCTTATTTTAAGCTTAAAAGGCGTTTTAGTAACCGGGAATAATCTTAAGCTGTCATTGCCGGACACATGCTTTAAACAAAGATAATTTCTTAACTATTTTGTAATCATTTTCCTTAAATTTTTTTTAAATGTATATCATTGTTTTAAAGTAAAAGAATAAAATTCCATCAGTCCCTTTAAGTATTGTTTTAACAGCTTACAATATTTTGATGAGATGGTTATATTACTAATGTTTCTAGTTTGTGTCGTTAGTTGGGATTTAAGTCGCACCAACACATTGTTGTTCATATGGCGACTTTCCAGCTTAACTGATTGAGACATCAGATGCACCCCAGTGCATTATTTCAGAAACAAAAGGGCACCTGAGTAGAACCACTGACATTTCGTAAACAAGCTTAATAAAAACTTTCTCCTATAAAAGAATTGTCAGTTCCTCGCGGACTTAAATCAATGGCGGTAAGGGATTTGTTGGTTGAACAAGTTTTTTTCTTAAATAAATTGAATTTGCGAAACGGAAATGTCTTATTATACAAGTCATTAAATTGCGTTAGTAATCCTTGACAGTGTAGATTGTATTATTAATATGCAATTTTTGAAAATTTCATTCATTTTCTAACTGTATAGTATTTAAAAAGGAACTACAGAACGTTCTACTCTCGCGGAAAGAGACGAGAAAAAGAGATATACAGTTTTATAATTAAAATTACAATGAATTGAACGCCACACTTGCCTTAAAATTAATTTCCATCATTAATTAAAGCTGTTTTACAAATGCATTTTGTCCATGCCCTATAAATTCCGTCTGCGTTAAAATGTCTCCGTGGTAGGAAGAATTCTTTACAACAGCCAAATATTGGACTCATGAATATATAATCCCATAACTGCTTTTGACTGTAATCGAATCGAAGATGAATGCTAGGGGTATCTACGTCTTTCATGAAAAAACGTGCGTTCATGTATGTTACAAACCATTAAAAAGTCGTTTATTGCTATAATAATTGCATTGAATCTACAACTTTGAATATATCTTTCACATTTTTATTGTTTAAGTAATTGTTAATACAGGACACTTTGGTTAATAAACATATTAATTTAAGATCGATCGCGAAACAAGTTCTTGCAACTGATATTGATCACTTTCGATTCCGCTTCCTGGAACCATCCAATACACGTGCCATATGAAGAAACATGGTTGTGACTTAATTAGGGCTCGAACCTATGATACCTGGGTTGAGATGCAAACACCTTAACCAATACGCCACCGCTCCCAGGAAACACTCTCAAACAATGGCCTAACAATATATTTTTAAGTGACAACATGTTACGAAGGGGATACTCAATCTATTGGTATGATGTTGACAATTTGTACATCCAAGAGAAATTGCCTCTTTCCCTTTAATTTTTGGTGAGAAGCATATCAATTTCTTAAAGAGTATAAAATATGCAGATAGTAGGTAAAGTTATCATTATATTTGAAGTTATTCAATGTATATCATTCAAAATAGAAATTAAGAGACTTGCTTTCAATTTTATATTACGCATCGAAAAATAACCAATAATAAAGAAATCATGCTGGCGTTGATATTTTTTAACGCATCTGAACATAACGCACAACCTGTTTCAGATGTTACAGTAACAGTCGACGGTTCGAAAATTAGCCAATCATCTAGTGTGCGCAATCTTGGTGCATTTCTTGACTCGAACATGAGGATGGAACAACATGTAAATAATGTCTGTAGGAACTGTTATGCACAATTAAGACAAATCGGTCACATCAGACCCTATCTTACTGTTAAAGCAACCAAATCTCTAGTAAATTCACTTGTTACTTCTAGGTTAGACTACTGTAATGCACTGTTATATGGAGTCTCTAAGCAGTCAATGACCAAGTTACAACATGTTCAAAGTACAGCAGCTAGAATTGTGACCAAAACACTCAAATATGACCACATAACACCTATCTTACATGACCTTCACTGGCTTCCGGTAGAGTATCGGGTCGAATATAAAATTTTGACTTATACATATAAATCCCTCATCGATCAATCACCAGCCTATATAAAAGACATGATAGACGTGTACATCCCAGTCAGAAATCTGAGGTCCCAGAATAACTCAATGACATTAGTTGTGCCTAAATCTCGGACAGTACGATATGGTGACAGGTGCTTCCAGACAGCCGCAGCGAAATTATGGAACTCGTTACCACCTGACATTAGAGACTGTAATACCTTGCCATGTTTTAAGAGAGCTCTCAAAACACATTATTTCATAAAGTTCTATGGACGTTAGTTCATAAATCATCATACATGTACTACTTTTGCTATATTATCAGTGTTAATTTTAATTGAGCCTTGATTTTAAACTAAATGTGTCTGTATTTCTTACCATCCTTTACTGGTTTTAGATTTTCATTATTGTTTAATAGGTTTACTTAATTAATGTTGTACATTATGTCTTATATATATATATGATTATGTTTTATCGGATTTATGTAAAGCACTCTTGAACATTTATTATTTATGAAAAGAGTGCTATAGAAATGTGGTATATAATAATAATGATAATAGTATGCGTGCAAAGCTGTAGACATGACTTTCAGTGTTGGAACATCTTTAGGCAATTATTTGTTATTTTAAGAGATTGACACACACATGTCTAAACTTTTATTATGACTTTAACATTGCAATCAAACCTATGCTTACATGCTGAATCTTAAAATAAATAAAGATGAGGTATGCTTTTGATGGTCTGAATTTAAGTAGTGTAATTGTTTACAGGTAGATGTCCGGTTTACATAGCTGCAACTCCTTATATCTCATGCTTGCAACATGCTTGTAAAATTTAAAGATACACTATGCTTATCCTTATATAATATAATAATAATAAATACCACATTTATATAGCGCCCTTTTCATTAAAATGTTCAAAGGCGCTTTACATCAATCATATATGTCTAAAACAATAAAAATGAACAGGATTATGAACATTAAAAATATTTTGCATTAACTAATTAAAAGTATAAATTATGGAATTATTTTATCCTTGAGTAAAATATGTTAATCATGGACATCTATTGAAAACTATAAAACTCTTACTTAATAATTATGTCTATTTTTAATAAAAGAATGAATAAACTATGCATGGGAAATTTCGTTACATATAACGGGTCAAACAAATTTGGTCTTTTTCTTAAAATAACTGCCAGTTTTTTTTATAAATAATATATTGTACCCACATATAGTGTGTAGAGTTTTACACATAACATATCTACTTTATGTGAAGTCAAAACATGTTTATTTCATATTCACAGACAGATTGTTTCTAATATCAAATTTAAGAAAAGTACATCTTTATTAAAGACACTTGTTTGCTCGCTAATTGGTACGCATAATTTTGATTTAAAATCATGCCACTTATTATTCAATGCATATCAACGATGAAATCACTGACTGGTGTGTATTTGCTTTATAAAATGGATAATTGTTTGCTTGTTTTGTTATTTCTTTCCTATTTGTTCTATTCATTTCTTATTTATGAGAAGCCTTTTAACAAATATGTAAATTGCGATCTAACAATACACATAAAAATGATTGTGCATTGATAAGTTTCCTGTGTTTTGCAATTTTAGACAAGGAATGTAGAAAACTGGCGCCTATGAAAAACATCTCAACTTTCAAATGCAATCAATTTAAATTTTACAGTAGAAAACTGGATTTTGAAAATATTTCATATAAATTTAATTGCGATACAATAGTTTTGAGCGTCTCAAAAAATGAATTGATCGGTCATGTGCTGCACATAACTATCTGTAAGGAACCAAGTAAGGCAAAGAACAAAAATAGGGAACAATAAAAAATATATAATTTCAAAAATTAACCACAATTTTATAATACATATACAATGTATATACTTTTGAAAAAGTGTTCAGCTAATCTAGGAAAGGTCTTCTACTGTTGCTTTTTCATTCTCACAGTATTGTCCTACCCGAACGGAGCTGTTTCTTTTCCACAAAATATATGATAAATATTTTTTTCTTGATGTGAACAGCAGGCTATTGAACGACTTTCAACTGACAGGAAACAAGAGGGCCATGATGGCCCTGGATCGCTTACCTCAATTGAAGGTCAAGAGATGCATTGATCAAGTAATTCGAACCTAATCAGTCGCCTCTTACGCTCACAAGACACAATCAGTTAAGTGTCGAGCCACCTCCACAAGAAGCAGGAGCATGACTTATACAACTTTGTTGATGTTTACTTAGCAATACTACTTACGTACTTGACAAATCTCTAAGGTCTTGACATTGTTATCAGGGCTGGGAATCAGAATTGCGTCGTATCCTATGAAGTGTAAACAAATGCCGCTATCTTGGATCAAAAAGGGTAATATGTTTTTGTTTTTTTTTACTCTTTTTGTTGGAAATTACTGAAAACCAGATATAGGAATTAACACGCTCCGCTACTTTTCGCTTTGTTCTGTTTAAGTTGCTGGCACAACAATTTTGTAAAACAAAAGTTACAGCGAAATTGCAATTCGAAGCGGGCCAGAATTTTTATGAACTTTTGGGGATACGACGCAGTTCATATTGCTATATCCATCGTTTTTTCCTTCAAATTAATTATATACTATTTTCCAAGTTTTTACCTTAACTTTAAAATATAATTTTGCATCATTTACTTAAATTTAAGAAAGCCTAATAGTGTCAAATGAAATAAAAAATAAAAATGCAAAGGCGTTATAACGCGAATAAAGGCGTTATTACGCGAATCAAAAGGCGTAATAACGCGATTAAAGGCGTTATAACGCGAATCAAAAGGCGTAATTACGCAAATCAAACGGCGTAATAACGCGAACAAAGGCGTAGCAACGCAAATAAAGGCGAAGTAATGCGAATAAAGACGTTATAACGCGAATCAAAAGGCGAAATAACTCGAATTAAGGCGTAATAACGCAAATCAAAAGACGTAATAACGCGAAAAAAGGCGTTATAACGCGAATTAAAAGGCGTAATAACGCCTTTATTTGCGTTATAACGCGAAACAAAAGGCGTAATAACGCGATTCAAAAGGCGTGGTAACGCGAATAAAGGCGTAGCAACGCGAACCAAAAGGCGTAATAACGCAAATCAAAAGGCGTAGTAACGCCAATTCAATACCATATTTATACTAATCAAATGGCCTAGTAACGTGAGAAAGGAAGACCAATATTGATCTGAATTTATTGCTCAAGATTTAAACTCGTATAGAATAATATAATATACATTTAAAATAACTAACATTCCATTTGCGCAGTAATAATACAAACTATTTGTCATAAACTAATGAAGACTCTTTAATATTTGCCAATATAAGGTGACTTGGTGCCTTATAGGTCCATTGGACTGGACGTAAGTACAGTTACTCTGAATTTACATGTATCACATCATTGATTTTACACATGTCACTATAATAGTAAATGAATTTTTTTTCTTATCTTATCTTATATCTTATGCGTCATATGTTCAATTATCTTCGGATGTATCCTGTTTGATTACCTTATAACCTCTAGTATCTTCTAATTATGTGAATGCCATTCCTAATTAAGTTATAGGTAATAGGCTATAGGTAACAAGATTTGGGAAAACGTAAGGTATAAGTTAGTCACATTAGGGTGATTATTGATAGGTATGCTTAAATGGGGGATAGTGTTTTAGTTAAGTCACAAGTATAGGAGACATTGCCTTCTTTGTCTTTGTAGAAAAGTATCTATAGTTGTGTGATATTTAACCTCTAATCTGACGAAAGCATTTCCTAATAAAAGATTAAAAAAATCAGACTCAGGCCTTAGGACGTATCCGTACAGAATTGAAAATAAAACGTACGTCTTGATCGATTCATTTAGATCAACATTGTTCGTCCTATTTCACATTACTAGGCCACTGTTTGGAATTTATATGGTATTAAATTAGCGTTAAAACGCCTTTTGTTTTGCGTTAAAACGCCATTGATTCGCGTAATTATGACTTTTGTGTCACGTTATAATGCGAATAAAGGCGTTACTACGCCTTTTGATTCGCGTTATAACGCCTTTATTCACGTTATTTCGCCTTTTGATTCGTGTTATAACGCCTTTATTCGCGATATTACGACTTTTGATTCGCGTTATAACGCCTTTATTCGCGTTAGTTCGCCCTTTGATTCGCGTAATTTCGCCTTTTGATTCGCGTTATAACGCCTTTATTCGCATTATTACGCCTTTTGTTTCGCTTTATAACGCGAATAAAGGCGTTATAACGCCTTTTGATTCGCGTAATTACGACTTTGTTTCGCGTTATAACTCGAGTAAAGGCACGCCTTTTGATTCGCGTTATAACGCCTTTTTTCGCGTTATAACGCCTTTCAATTCGCGTTATAACGCCTTAATTCGCGTTATAACGCGAAACAAAAAGCGTTTGTTTGTTTGTTTGTTTGCTTCATTTTACGCCTTTTTTCAACAGTATTTCAGTCATATAGGCGGGTAGTTTCCTAACCATCGTTCCTGGAGAGTTACACCAGTACTAGACTACCTTCCTCCGCGCTAAACTACCAAAGCATCTCCCGGGGATCGAACCCACGCCAGAGAGGTAACTGGATTAGAAGTCATCGACTCTAACCCCTCGACCACGGAGGCGGTCTAAAAACAAAAAGCGTAATTACGCGAATCAAAAGGCGTTATTACGCGAATAAAGGCGTTATAACGCGAACATAAAGGCGTAATAACGCGAACCAAAAGGCATAATAACGTAAAACGAAAGGCGTTATAACGCTAATTTAATACCATATAAATTCCAAACAGTGGCCTTGTGATGTAAGATAGGAAGAACAATATTGATTTAAATGAATTGATCAAGATGAACGTTTTATTTTTAATTCTGTACGGATACGTCCTAAGGCCACAGTCTGATTTTTTAAATCTTTTATTAGGAAACGCTTTCGTGAGATGAGACAAAGAAGACAATATCCCCTATAATTTTAATTTAACAGAAACACTTTTACCCCTCTAAGCATACAGGTGGTCTATCAATAATTAGAGATACTTTCACCCTAATGTGACTAACGTATACCTTACGTTTTTCCAAATCTTGTTACCTATAGCCAATTACATAAAGCGTAATTAGGAACGACATTCACATAATTAAAAGATACTACAGGTTATCAAGTAATTATACAGGACAATGAATAAAAATTCATTTACTAAAGTGACATGTGTAAAATCAATGATGTGAATTCAGAGTAACTGTATTGACATATTACCCAATGGACCTTCAGTCTCCAAGTCACCTTATATTGACAAATATCAAAGAGTCTTCATTAGTTTATTACAAATGGTTTGCAATATTACTGCGCAAATGGAATGATATGTATTGTAAATGTATATTATATTATTCTATACGAGTTTATATCTTGAGCAATAAATTCAGATCAATATTGTTCTTTCTTTCTCACGTTACTAGGCCATTTGATAAGTATAAATATGGTATAAAATTGGCATTATAATGCGTTTTGATTTGCGTTATTACGCCTTTTCGTTCGCGTTTCTACGCCTTTCTTTACGTTACTACGCCTTTTGATTCGCGTTATTACGCCTTGTTTCGCGTTACTACGCCTTTTGATTTGCGTTATTACGCCTTTTGGTTCGCGTTACTACGCCTTTTGATTTGCGTTATTACGCCTTTTGTTTCGCGTTATAACGCAAATAAAGGCGTTATTACGCCTTTTAATTCGCGTTATAACGCCTTTATTCGCGTTATTACGCCTTTTTATTCGCGTTATTACGCCTTTATTCGCGTTATTACGCCTTTTGATTCGCGTAATAACGCCTTTATTCGCGTTACTTTGCCTTTATTTGCGTTGCTACGCCTTTTTTCGCGTTATAACGCCTTTTGATTTGCGTAATTACGCCTTTTGATTTGCGTTATAACGCCTTTAATCGCGTTATTACGCCTTTTGATTCGCGTAATAACGCCTTTATTCGCGTTATAACGCCTTTGCATTTTTATTTTTTATTTCATTTGACACTTATTAGCTTTCGTAAAAATTGAATAAAAAAGAGATGTTTTTTTCCCCAGAGAAAATAATTATTTTTATGAAATGATACGACGCAGTTTAAAAAAATGATACAAAGCAGTTGTATTTTTTGGCATTCTTTTCAACAGGGATATGTTTGGCAATATAAGTCTATTTTACCAATTGATGACTTGCGCTTGATAAAAACTTGAGCTTGCACAGTTTATATCAATGTTCTGTTGCTTTCGAATGTTAAGAACACGTTGCTTCATTTCCAATATAACATTTGTTTTGAAAGTTTACATTGCGGAAGCTACTTTCAGATAAACCTTAAGTTATCATTTTATCTGAAATAATTTATTTTTTCCTGTATGTTCAATATTATCCCTTCATTTTTCTTTTGAAAAAAATATAAAGGCTATAAACTCGAATCACAAAATTCATTTTAGCTACCAACGCTGTTAGTGAAGTGTAGTTCTACATTTGTACATGTTCTAGGCAATGACTGCTTTATTTGTGGTTTATTTCCAACTTGCACTCTACACTTTAGCTTTACTGGAGGCAAGGACCTCAGGTGCACCTTTGTGCATTATTTCAGGCAAAATAATGCGCATGCAAAAAGCCATCGACATTTTGAAGCTAGCTCAATAGGTTTTCCACACCAGAGAATCAAAAGTCCCTGGTGGTTTTAGAATTCACAGCAGTTCAGGGCAAGTGATTTTGCAGTCAGTAATTAAAACATAAACAGCTCGGCCTCGGTCGGATACACCTGTCTGAATCGTTTTGTGTTGTTTTTTTTTTTCAACAAAAATTTGTAAACTTTTGTCTTATGTCAGCTTTCAGATAAACATTTTTTTATAAACTCCTGGTATGAAATTACAAATATTTGAATTAAATTTAAAGAGGAAAACATTCAAATTACTTGTTTAGTTTATTATTTATTATCATTTATTTACATTAATGTATTTTACACCATGAGCAACAACAGCGTGCACAACAATACTGGTTCATATAAATGTTGTGGATGATGGTTTGGGGATCTGAATACTTTTTCATTTAAAGGGACTCCACTGTGGTTTTTTTGACATGATGGGACTGAAAATATTTTTTTCCAGATAAATGTTCAACTTGATGTAGGTTTAGACCACTAATCTTTGTGCAAAATTTTTTTTCCATAATAATTATTCAAATTGTAAAAAATTGACCCAAATTTTACACAAATGGGGCTAAGAAAATATGAAAATACGATTTTTAATTGATTTCAAAGTATATTTTCTAAACTATCTTTGCATATAGTGTCCCTGCTCATTTATGTAAGTAATTCAAATGTTATGTTTTTAGGCTTTTAAATCTCAGTGGAGTCCCTTTAAGAGTGAAACTAACTTTACATTTTATAAAACTACGTAGAGCTGAAACAGAAACAATGTATGCTTTACAAGAGAACAACTCTATATTAACAAAAAAGGTAAATGTCATAACACAAGTTTTACAAAACACAAATCAATGAAACATCTTGTTTTAACGAATGCAAAGAATGAGAAACATTAACAGATGTTGGGTAAAATTTCTATTTTTGTACTCCAAAAATAAATAATCTTTTCATAACGTAATTATTTTAGCATGAGTAGCAGTAGTCCAACGAATTGTACGCTTCAGGGCTTTTGTTTTATAAAGACGATGGTCGCCCTTAGCTTTTTTAAAAAAAATTTCGGCGACAAGCTAGGGTACGAAAATATCATTTTGAAGTATATATTCATCCCCACCAGTGGTTTCTAAATTTAAATGTATTCAAAATATTTACTAAAACCTTTGATTTCTTAACGATACAGCGATTTTGTATGTGTTTACCGCGTACAGCCTCTTGGGTGTACTAATATGTTTAAATGAAAACAAAGGTTTTCATTGGTTATCACGTTTGCTATTTACATTTTAGCGACAGGTACCATTTTAAAGTTTTTTAAGGTAATTTAAGTTATTTTTTTGTCATTTTATGATTATTTTAATGACAAGTAATAGATATACCATTGCTGCGTTGACCATTTCTGGGTTTGCGTAAATTATACCATAATCACGTGACCTTTCTTATGCCTTAACCTCACGAGACAAAGTCGAGTGAGGTTGCATAAGAAAGGTCACGTGATTATGGTATAATTTACGCAAACCCAGAAATCGTCAACGCACCAATGGTGTATCTGTTTTAACCTATAGCTCCGCCCAGAAACACTTACTCCTTCGATCTTCAAAACTGAAAATTACACCATAGTCTGGGTATGGTATAATTTACGGTTATTGGAATTTATACTTGGAAGAATTTTACATAAGAAGCGCTGAAGAGCTATAGGTTAATGTATGGTTATAACATCAAATGTACATGCCAATGTGAAAATTTTCATGTTGCAGTGAAAATAATGAAATTTAGATCAGTTCGATTTCCGACACAGTTTTGAATGTAACTGGTTCTGACGTGAAGACATACATCTATGAAATATCAGATTATAAAATCGGTCGGCCTTGCAGTCGAAATATTGAGACTAGAGGCTGTAAAAGTCAAACAAATGTGACGTCTGTGGAAAATCATTTGGGACATTAAGAGACACACAAGAGGCAGGTTTATGAAGAGAAAAAAGAAAAATGTCATTGTGGTTTGTCGTTTGCTATGAAGGCTGATTTGCAGTCACCAAGCTGTCCACAATGATGCATGGTTGCACACATGTCACTGTGGAAGAGCATTTAAGTTTCATTCTAGTTTAAGGCGCCATAATAATGTATGCAAAACTAACATTTGAAATTTTTGATTATTTGCTGAATATGATCTGCCCATAGTTATTCATGTTTCAATTCATTCTAACAAATATTTCAATCACCTTTGATATATTATTGCTCGAAAATAACATTATTTTTGATTCTTGGCAATATCTAAATCGTTTGTGATTTCAGATCATTTTATTTACTTATATGTATTGCATATTTATGTACATGTATATATAGCATATCATGCATCTGTGTATCTGAAGTAAATTTGGACATCTGTGATCATGCTGCCATTTTATGTTTTACATTTTATGATAAATATATTTGTTATGACAGGTATTCTTTTCAAATTTGAGTAATATTCCAGTCATAAACACGTTTCTTTATTATTGTCATGATACTCTGACATAAACGAGATTTTAATAATTCAAATTATCTGTGATTGCACAATATTTGCTCAATATTTTTAAGTTGTTTTACATTAATTTAATCTGTGAACCGTTGCAATACTTCAACCTTTTGTGATATGTTTTTTTTGGTACTTTTAGTTTCTGTTACACATTCTGTAACCATGCTCCTCCGTGGTCGAGGGGTTAGAGTCTACGACTTCTAATCCAGTTACCTCTCTGGCGTGGGTTCGATCCCCGGGAGATGCTTTGGTAGTTTAGCACGGAGGAAGGTAGTCTAGTACTGGTGTAACACTCAACGAACGATGGTTAGGAAACTACCCGCCTATATGACTGAAATACTGTTGGGGAAACAAACAAACAAACCATGCTGCAATAACACTTGCAATTGTTATGCCTTCTATAAACATACCGAGACAGATAGTTTGATTCTGATATTTTATTGTTGCTGTCTTTTTATTGTTATTTTTTTTTTCATTTGATATAGTTTACAAATAAAATATATTTTTCTATCATTTTCTGGTTATTTTTGGCTATTTTTGTCTTTTTGAATCTTATTGTCAAATGTGCGCATTCATAATTATATAAAATTCGCAAACAAGAAAAGTTGTTGAATGTTACCAGCATACTTGGCGCATAATTCAATAGCTGAACCAATTAACAACCTGCAATGAGTTGCAATAACTTTCGTTTTACAAAATAGCTGTACAAGTAACATATACCGAACGAGGCGGAAAATAGTGGAGCGTGTAAATACATATGTATGGTTTTCAGAAATTTCCAACAAAAAGAGTAATGAACAAAAAACATTTCAAGTGACCCCTGGGGCAGGGCCGGTTTTGATCCATGTGGAATGATTTAATATGTAAATTTTGTAGAGGACCAAAAGGGGATGTTACAAGCAAAATTTCTAGACATATAGGTATCAAATGCTGCAAGCCAGTCATAATATTCTTTCGTTCGGATTAATCAGAACAAGGAAAAGTTATATACCTTGTGGTCCGTGAAATATATAATAGAATGACCGGTCAAGGCAAAAAAGTAAAATTGACATGTAGCACAGGTTAAGCCTGTTCAGTGTACCCAATCCGTTTTAATGCTGTGAAAATCAATAAATTTGCTAGAATAGACGATGGCAAACACGAACCAATTCAGATTGCATCAGTCCTAAAAAATGATCCCAAATAAAATAAAATAGTTCAAGAAATAATGGTAACAGATTTATTGATAATTGAGGAGTTTTCAATGATAAGAGAAAAAACATATGAGTCTATGTCTATTAAAAGAGTATGTAGAATAAAAGAAAAGTGGAGATTTTTATCAGCTCTCACCAGTTCCAAATGGAAGGTATAATGATGATGGTGGCTATTGTTTCAGAAGTAAATACTTTCAACATGTGCCCTCCCCCCCAACAAAATTACGTTGACAGAAAATGTTCGTCAAAATGAGCAACAGTATGTAGAAGTTTTAAATGAAGTTCATAAAGGAATATAATCGGAAAGTTGTGCCAATTTTATGAACAGTATAATAAGAGCTTTACTTACTGAATATGACGCAGATAATTTTGTGAATTTTTTTCAACCAATATATTGGTGGACACATACATCAGAAAGTTTTTATTGAACTTTATTTGACTAGATTACAGTTTCCACTGAAGTCTGCTTATGCACTGGCAATCCATAAAGCACAGGGAATGAAACTGTCGAGGTACCTATACTGATAAAACAAAAATTGTATTTCTTGCCAAATATTATATCTAGTGTTTTTTTAAAATTATTTATATGTTTTTCATATCAATGCTACTATTTTTTAAAGCATTCCACTTAATCATTTTATTTTTTACAAAACATGTATATGTGTAGTGTAGAAGTGGACTGCACAGATATTTCAAGGCGGGGCAACAAGGAGTTCACAGGGTATATAAAGGACACGGTCTTCAGAAGGATTGTGGGTAAAACATTTTCAGCCAAGGTGCTTATACCCCCCCGTCTGTTCGTTTTATGTCACTTAGGAGACTTGCTGTTACAAAATTGAAAGGTTGGTATTATGTTTCTTTCTTATCTTAACTAAATAACAAATCAAATGGAGTGAAAACATTACCTTTACAATTTTATACACTCGAAGTCACTTTCACTGGAGGCAGAAATGGAATCTGATTTTCTTTTTTCACAAAGCCTGTTTGAGAGCAATGCATTATGGTTCAGTTCATACTTTAGGCTATCCTGCATTTGACCTTTATGATACAACACTTTGACCAACAAGAACGCTGTTAATGACTCTTTGGTATTGCAAAGCACCCGGATTCAAATTAGCCAAATGATATGTTGAGCCTTGCTGGTTGAATACATTTGCATTCACAACATAGTTAACAATTCCTGGGGTAATGTTTGTTGAAGATTATCTCTGTGATACAGTGGTAGATAATGCAATGAAAGACAAGAATAAAGATCAACAACGCAAAGGCAACGTTCACAGGACGCAGCCCTCGACACACCAAAGTAGGGCACTCAGAAGGCACCTAATCAAAACCTGGAGTGGACATAAGGGCGGTGAAAGGAGAGGGACATGTAATGCAAAAATGAAGCCTTGGATAAAGATTGAATGGCATCCATACACTGTTGTAATAGTAGTTTTTTGTTCTTCTTTTTTTGGAATTTCACTATAATTGTTCTTAATTAATGTTTTCTTAAGACTAAAATAGGGAAAATAAAAATCCCTAAAGATAGCCCAACACGGCAAAATTAAAAATGTTGCAGACTCGGTTTGATTGAGCCTGTTCATGGACGGTACTGCCAAACCATTTACAAATGTACGGACTGATTTTAAGGTACTTTACCTGATATCATCATGGGATCTGATCAGTCTCATATCACCGAAAATGTCTTATAATTATGAAGTATTTTGGAGGAATTCAAATAATGCATAACGAACTTGTTCCTCTTCTCCTAGACTTTGTTGGAGTATTTTCAAAGAATTTCATATTTTTGAATTCTGAAGACATTCGCAGCCAGATGATTTCTCATTTTAATTGAGAATCAAGATAAAAGTGTTCTTGTGTTAGTTTTGTATGAGTTTGTAAAATATTACGTTGGTCCCAATCATAAGTCAGTAAAGTAAACATTTGCTGGTGGATAGTATGGTTATTAAAAAAATTTGGACAGTCTGCACGAGTTTGACTCTTTAAAATATTGTTCTTTTTGCCTCAAAACACATTCAATGAAAAATACCATCATCAAAACCAGGTGTTTGTTTTATAGAATTTCATACAGAATTAACAGGGGTTTCTCTTTTAGGGCAAATGCTTTTTAGAGCTTTGGGACCATACGCCGCTTTTCATGGAATGGCAAGGAAGTGTCACATTGAAGGCTCCATGATAACCGCCGTATGAACACATCTGCGGATGTTTCTAAATTCAAAATTTTACCATTTCATTTTCAAATGTTGAATTCTGCTTAAGCCCGTGCTAGTAGGGCGTCGACGGTAGTTTGCACTTGTACAGTACCGTCCATGTACAGGCTAAAACCGAGCCTGCAACATTTTAAATTTTGTCGTTTTGGGCTTTCTTTAGGGATTCTTATTTTCTCTCAGAATTAACAACTTGCTTTCACTTAAAATTTCATAACAGTGTAAACTTCTTTGTACATTTGCAAGCAGACTCCTATAAACTTCAGAGACAATCAACGCCCTTGTGGATGCCGTCCAACATTTTTTGCTTGTTTAAGGAGTTCTATCATATAGGCCTATGAAAATAGTTTTTCTAATTTGATGATAACTTGGCTTAAGCTCTGGTGCAGATGCAATTGGTTTCACTAAATGTTCTTTGCTTTTAGATGAAGAAAAAATGTCATTTTCTGGCATACTTGACATGAAATAACATGAGTTGAGTGGAATTATGTTTTACCACACCAAAGATCTAACTGATCCTACAGCATTTTAACTTGGTCTAGTGTATGTAACCGACTTACAGTAACTGACTTAAACACTCTAACTCCACAACAATGTTGTACTTTATCTACAATTGTAAATACGTACTAGCTTTAGTCTTTATTTACTGAAATTGAATTTATTGTCAATAAACACTTTTGACAGATCAACTTTATTACCACCTTGACCTATGATAAGATCTAAAGATCTTTTGTCATTCGGTACTACCTATTTATTAACACTGTACTCATTTCTCATACATCCACTAGGCTTTTCACAAATGACTACTTCAGAACTACTCTTTTTTATTGATGTAATAGTTTTGGCAATGTTTTAGAAATGTCTTCAAAAGCAAGTGTATTTGTAGCACTGTGAGGTAAAGCCTGATAAAGATACCTTTTGATAATATTTGCAAGGATATATCAGTCTCTATTCTCACACGCTGAACATCAGGAGACAAAGCTCGAACATGTTCTATAAAGATAATAAGACCTGGTACTGGTGTACTTTTTTCAGACTTCAATTGTTCAAATTTAAAATTCTCATACAGCGAATTTATTTCTACTCTACCATCATCATCTTGTACAAGTCTTGACAAGATCCTGAAAAAAATTAACGTTAAACCGATGGCTCATCGTTGCTGAAGTAACTTCATTTTTTTCAGAACATGACTTTTTACTATGTGCAAGACACTAGATAGGTGCTATTCATACAAAAAACGAGGTTATATCTTTTTTCCTTCATATCGAAAAAGTGGTTTATATGTAGTATCTTCTTGTGGCCAAATTCAGGTTGTGCATAAATACAATGTTGCACTGAAATAGATTAAATATTTGTACTGCAGAAATATGCAACACTGTAGTAACTTGAAATGTTGCACCTAAATGACTAAATATTTGTATAACACCGCCTCCGTGGTCGAGGGGTTAGAGTCGATGACTTCTAATCCAGTTACCTCTCTGGCGTGGGTTCGATCCCCGGGAGATGCTTTGGTAGTTTAGCGCGGAGGAAGGTTGTCTAGTACTGGTGTAACTCTCCAGGAACGATGGTTAGGAAACTACCCGCCTATATGACTGAACTACTGTTGGAAAAAGGCGTAAAATGAAACAAACAAACAAACAAACATTTGTATAACAAAAACACTGTTTTACTTATTTATGACGTCACAATTCCAATTCATTATGAAAAGCTATTAAATTGTACCACATGACCAGCACTATAGCTATGTTAACTTAAAAGGTCTTGTCACAGGGTCCGGTGGGGGATGCGTTCATTGAACGCCGCCTTTCCTTGATGATCTTGTTTATCATATTTTAAGAATGTAATAAGTTAAAATTCCAGATGTCTTATATAGTTAAATGGATGATGTCTTTTTTAGTACATTTCAATACACAATCCTTAAAGGCCCATTATGCCTTAGAAAGGCTATAATTTTTATCTCTCAAAAACTGTTAATTTTTCAAATTGGTATTTTGTCAGAGTTTCCAAAAAATGATAATTTACTACATTTTGCACTATAAGGATGTATAATTATAATGAACAGGCTCAATCAAACCGAGCCTGCACCATTTTTACAATTTTACGGTGTTGGGCTTTTTTTAAGGATTCTGTTTTTCTCTACTTTAAGTATTTTGTATGGAAGATAACAAAAATGTAATTTTAAACCTTTCATAAATGAACTTATATTGAATTCTGCTTAAGCCGGTGCTAGGGTGTGTGGACGGTAGTTTGCACTTTACAGTACTGTCCATGAACAGGCTTAATCAAACCGACCCTGCAACATTTTCAATTTTGTTGTGTTGGATGTTCTTTAGGGATTCTTATTTTCTCTATATTATAGTATCTGTAATCAAGTTATGATCACTACAACAGCCAAAATAATAATAATAAAAAAATAGAAAAAAAACTAAAATAAAACAAACAAATCATACACGAGAAGGGCGGCGCTCAAAGAACGCACCCCACTGATTGAGAGAGAAAAAATAATCTGGAAACAAAGTGATCCATCGGAAGAATATATCATAACAAAATTACATAAGAATTGCAGATTCGGTTTGATTCTGTACGTGAACCCTTCTATGTGAGTAATTGGTTCAACTTATTAGCTCGGCCTTTTTTGAAAAAAAAAATAAATAGAAAAAATGAGCTATTGTTACAGTCATGTCGGCAATGCATTTGTCGATGCCGTCCGCAAATTCTTTGTGTATTGTCTTCATACTTGGCCACAACAACTCTTGGGACAAGACCTTTTAGTAGACTAGACTAACCTTGACCTTCATTCAACAATGGCCTTAAAGGTAAAATGTTTTTATATTTGCTATTAGCGGCTATAACTATGTTATTTTTGAAATAGATTGTCTTCATACTTCAACTTGAACATAATTCTTGATTTTACAAACGTATACCGCTCATTCATGAAGTTGACATTGTGAATTCACGGAATGGAAATGGAGGAAACGCAAATGAAGTTTAAATCTAGAATGTATAAACTTGAAGTAATAAAGTTGATATTGTGCAGACGCGACTTAGTGAAACTAAAGTAGTCCATTCAGGATAGTAAACTCTTTTTTTTTGTGAAGCAAAAGCGGTAAGATGTCACCATCGGTACCACAGATAGTGTATAAATATACATTTTAACCAGTTTGTTTGTAAAAAACAGCATGTTTTGACATTTACAGGGGGAAAGATAATTTAAATGTACTGGTTAAGTTGTTTTAGGCGCCAATTCAAAGTACTTTGCAATCTAAATTTGAGTTTTAAGAAAAAAGCACATAATTATTTTTTTACTGGCGTCATGTTGCTCCTGTGTTCGCTGTCACTAATTGAAAATAACTGTCAAATGTTATCATTATGTGAACAATTATAGAGAAAATATTCTTTTAAAGGACATTTATTATCTAGAATCGACGTAATAAACATCTAAGAACATGTACATGTTTCATTTGTTGATACATTTTTTCTAAGTAAGTTATGTGATATCAATATCATCTATCAGTAATATATCGGTTGCTTTACAAATCATCTTTGTTCTCTCAAAATTTAGCCATACATTTAACCCTTTAAACGATAGATCTGAGATTGATTATGTATAAGCATCTTTTGTCAAACGACCCACTTATGTAACATGAAATGAAGATTCAATTATATATCTTTACCACATTTTCCTTGTGATTTTTTCGAGTTCTCTTCGTGAATTTTATTTTTGTTACTTTGATACAATTAAGATCTTTTCTCAGTTTTACGAGTGAATAAAGTGTTAGTGATTTCCTTCACTAAACTAAACAGACATATATCTAATTTACGCCTAGAAATCAAACCGCTGGAATTTTTTTAATTAAAATGAAACATTTAGAACGTCTTTTGGGAATATATCACATTTAGAAACGCTTGGAATTAGATACTTTAGAAGACGAATGAGAGTACAAAATGTGTTATATATTTAGTAACTCGAGGGACAAATGTACCCATAACAGGAACTTGAGATAATAAACTTGGTGTTGCGACATTTGTATAATTTGTGCTATTTGTATAATTGACAGTAACAAAACATGTCGTACTTTCATTTCTAAATTATTACCATTATTTATTATTTTATTGTCCGTGCTTTGCCTTGTGTCCTGCTGGGCTACTTGGTCGGTGATCCTGTGATGCTGGGGTTGTGTTCATTGAACGCCGTCCTTCCTTTTTTGCTTTTCTTTCTTATATTTTATGGTCGTTCCTTGAAAGATTTGTGGCATAGAATGTTAAATTGAATACGATTTCATATATATGAACATTTTACAAAAACAGAATAAGATGTTCCAAAAAAAAAAATAATAATAATATTCTGCTGCTATCCATATTGCTGCTTTCATAAAATATACTGACAATTTTCTCGGTATTCTGTGATCATGTTAATCCAAATATAATCAACAATTTAACAATCGACAGACAGCAATTATACAGTTTAATATAATTTAAAGAAAAATAAATAATGAAAAGTCATATGTTATCTGATAGTTAAAATATTTTTAATTAACTCTAGAGATCTTTCCTTTAAATCTCAAAATTAAATTTAAAGTCCGGACAAACGCGTTTGTGTAGTGAAATGAATTGACCTGCAAACAAAACAAAGCTGTTTTGGTTGTTTATTATTGAATTGTTACAAAAATTGAACAAATTAACGAATTTCACAAGCAAATTTCCATTCACAAGACAATTCGCTTAAACGCAAGAAAAAATCACAAAATTACCAATAGTCAAAATTTGAAATTTATGCCGTTGCCTTCTAAAGAAAATTCACAACTCTTGTCATTTCTTACATTATTATCAACTTTTTGACATTTAGCACATTAAACAATTTTGCTAACAAGCTGTTGTTGTTGTTCCGACATACGCTTGTAACCTCTTATAGCGTCTGACCTATGACCGGTCTTCTCGCATTCTACTCTATCAGAGAACAAGCGCATGCCTGCAGTTGCACGGTGTAGAAACCATCAAAACCAGCATCATTTCATAGTCGACCAAAAGTACGCTGTAAAGTATGTATTCCAACAGGGGCATCATCAAACCATTTTCCTTTAACAGCACCATTACCAGACTTGCAAGGACGCAAGTAGAAAGCATCACAATTATCATTTTCTGGTCTAAAATGGAAAGAAAAAGAACAATAACTACACGTACCTTACGTTTTTTATTATTTCGTTTCTTTTATTTTTCAAAGAAAGGACTGATAACAAACTCTTTAAGATAGAAATTATTATCTATGTAAAAGAAAGCAGTACATCATTTTAAGAAATTCAATTCTACAGCAATTGAAATAAATAAAAAAAATCTTTTACAATTATCTTATTAAAACATATTCATATTTATCTGTAACATTTTAAAGGTAAATCACTTTATTTATTTTTAACGTCAATGACAACGTTATTGTCCTTTAATGTCATTTGTAAAATGATGTTAATGGTCGTTTTTGTCTTCATATGGGTGCGT
Source organism: Ruditapes philippinarum (assembly GCF_026571515.1). Lineage (NCBI taxonomy): Eukaryota > Metazoa > Mollusca > Bivalvia > Venerida > Veneridae > Ruditapes > Ruditapes philippinarum. Next base: position 124,513 of record NW_026862024.1, on the reverse strand, counting down.
GAGCTTTTACTGTTTAATGCGAATTTAATAGTGTTCTTTTTTCTTTATTATATCAACACGCGTTTAACGTTTTATTTTCAATTGCGTAATTAAGTTTCATTCCCGTTGTTTACCAAAAGCATCGTGTTTTTGAGCACTGTAATGAATTAGATAACTTACCGTTTGCTCATATAGTCCATGTAAAGATTCACAAGACACTTTGGTTGTCTATCTTTCTCGTATGCCCGTGTAACTTTTGGTGACACATTCTTTTGGTACAGCCCCTAAGCATAAGTTTTCGAAACATCCATTGTGTATTCCAAATAATTACGTCAAGTTGGGCTGGTATGAAGTTTAATCTGAGTCAAAGGTCCGATCCTCATATTCCTCTGCTCCTTACCAGCTCTAAATGCAAAGTTCAAACCCATGTAAGAGACCATGGTATCCAAACGTTTGTGAGGTGCATCGTTTTCAAGGAGGCATTTTTCTCCACAGTGTATCCTTCTATTCTGCATTTATAATTATAGCTTGCTTTTTATTCAGCCCTTATCCTTTCCTTTAGCGATCTGTCATTCTTGAAAATAAGACAGACCTCATTTTTACAAAATCGCTACTTTCTAGATGGTTTATCTGCCAGTCGTAAGACCTCAGGTAGTGCTGGAGAGATATAACAAGCTCGTATGCAATAATCTTTTCCTTGTTTATTCCTCACCTCGGCTATAAAAAATGACAAAACCATGTCTAACTGCTAACCACTGTCATGACATTGTCAAAATATAACAAATGGTATCGTTTTCTGATTTTTTCTGGTGTTTTCTGGTACACTCTTTATAAGCATTTATGTTTAAATGGCTCGGGGAATCTGTCTGAATTTTGTGATTTTGTCACATTCTTGAAATTCTGTCAGGCTTGTTATAATTCTTCTTCATCTTCATCACGCAGTACATAACGATCCTCCGCCGTTTGCGAAGCTTGAACAAGCAATCCACCGGCGAGTCATCAGATATATCCGAAAATAATATTAATTTTAAATCATAAGTTGGGTAACTTTCCTCTAATGCAAGTGCAGCATCAAAATTTGACCCATTGTTTGGCGAAGCCGGTGAGCGGCGTCGTTTCTTATGGAATGCTTTTTATTTTGGCCTATAGAAGGAGCTGTCATTATTAGCAGTTATTGTCATGTTGTATTAATTAATTTAATTTTTACTCGTAAAATCAAGTAAACAAATATGTTGTTATATTTGTATTTAATAACTATGTAAAAAGCATGTACATTGTGATATTATTTTCACGAAATTGCAGGCTCAGTTTAACAGGTTGTCCCTAAGCTTTATTGGCGATGTTAAAAATCGGATTTCGAATATCGTTGTGGTCTACATTAATGCCGTATTCTTTTTCATTCATTTAAATTTTTCTAAATTTTTCCGAAAAAGAACGTTCACCTGCAAATTAGTATAAGGATTGGAAATAACGATGATCCTATTGATTTTATCCATATAATGTTTATTTATTGCACAGAATGATTGTTTTTACAAAGTGTACCAGTATCCGGATGTTGAAAGTTATCTGATTTTCTGTAATTACTGCTTTTACATGGCCATCTAGCTTTTTTTATGAATAATTTACGATTACTTTGCATGGCTTAATAAAACTGAGCCAGCAACATTTCATAATTTTGTTGTTAAGGGTGTTCTTTTGGGTTTCAGGTTTTCTCTATTTTAAGGTGAAGCAACTCATGTTTACTTTATTATTTGTTCTTTTCTGTCTATCTAAGTTAAAGACTTCCATTTAAAGTTATGAATGATTATACAGGTTAAAGGTTTATACCCAGTGTTAGCTTGCTAATAATAGTATCTATAATAGAGTAAAAGGAATTGTTGTAAAGGGCAACTTAGCCTGGATGTTGTGGTTCATCTTCTGAACTTGTAAGATTTGGCAGGTTACATAATGACCTATCCAGAATTGAGGTTAAATTAGTGTCCATTACTTGTGATGTCAGGGTCCATGGTGCAATTCCACCATGAAAACCGGCAAAGTACAAAAAGTGACCGGGCGCCAGATGAAAACACGAAAATACAATCTACCACTAAGTGGTTCGTTTGTTGTATGTTCATGTTTTCGCCCGGTGCTCCCTGCTGCAAAATAAAAATCAGCCCCCATAAAATTTCTTGTCGAAGAAAAAAGGTTATTTTTTTATCTGTTCACAAAATTAGATATAGTACATGTATTAGAACAGTTATTTTCACTTTCAAATTAAGCTGTTATAAATAATGACACAAGCAATAACTGTCTAGGCCCTTTTTCAGCAAAAATAATTAAACAATATATAAATTGTTATTTTGATTAAGACAATTAGTAAGTTTTTTTTCTTATTTGTTTAATTAAGAATCAATCTACCTGTTAATTAAACCACCAAAAAGTATATGTCACAGTTTAGAACTGTTCACTATTTAAGGCGAAAATGTGTAAGCGGCCAGATAACTCAATCGCTACAGCCGCGGTACATTATTCTGATGGTCACTGGTACCAGTTCTGGTCAAGCTGAAAGGTTTTCTCATCCTGTGACTGCATATAACCCTGAGTTTAATTCACTATGCTCTGTAAACATCAGACATTCAGAGACACAAGTCAATATAGTGGGGAAATATGTTGTGGTTTAGAACTATTTATTTTTAAAGAGAAAATGCGTAGCCAGCCGGATAGCTCAGTTGGTCTTCTGACAGTCATGGGCTCGAGTCATGGCCAGGCAGTTTCAGTCAGGGTTTAGAAGTAGTTGTTCAACTGACACATGTTTGATTCATTCAACATATTTTATTAAATTATTAAATGAACAAAGGCAGTATTGTATGCATGATACTTTTAGATCTACAAAAGGCATTTGATAAAGTTGATCACACTATACTACACATGAAGAAGTTCTCTTCTGGTTCTTCTCCTTCTTCATCATCTGCCATAGGTTATGACATTCTTACATGGTTCAAGTCTTATCTCTGATGGACAGCAGCTGGTTGATGTTGCTGGTACTCATTCAACTACTGCTCAGGGTACCTATGGTGTCCCGCTAAGGTTCATTTTATGTCTTTTATTTGTCAATGACATGTCTGCAACCCTAAGCAATAAGCTTTTATTATATTCTGATAACTCAGGTATCCTTGTGGCTGGAAAAATAAATCTGTAGAAATTCTCTTTTATGGCATGAGTCTTAGGGATTGGTTAATTGACTATAAATTGTCTTTGCATCTTGGCAAGACAGAGTCTATTCTTTAAACTGGTCCAAGCCTCCATGCCATGGCACTGCTATAAAGTACACATCTTTTGTTAAATATTTATTGCAAAACTTGAACAATATGTTTGGCTTTTCTTGTATTTTACTTAGTTGCTTTGTCTGTTTTTTATACTCTATATTTAGAATTTGTTCAACTGTTCAAACCTTTAGCGGTATCACTGTGTAGAACAATGTGAATTAATTTTCATATTAGGATACACTGGTCAGTTTTCTAATCACGAAAAAATCCATGCAGAAAACATCTTACATTATCAGGAGATTTCTTATGGATGTTATGAAGGAAGATTTGTGATTTATTTAATACCACGCAGTAACTATTTTGCAACCGTATTTTAAATACTTTCCATTCATATCAAAACTAAAATATTGAATTCCCTTCGGGGCTGGGCGCCTAATGAAATTCAATATTGACATATTGGACAGATTTCGGCTCATATCTACTACATAAAAATAGATTGCCTTTGAATACTCGACCATAGACCGGATATACGAATCGAGAAAAAAAATCGAAAAACATTACCATAGGTAAGAAAACTTGATTTTTCAGTTCTAATGACATTAATTTGATCCCGGTTTGATTTATTTCCCTTTTTAAATGTCAGATATTACATATCTACAAGTGTCGACAAACTTTCAAAATTTGATGTTAATTTAATTTGTAAAATTGTAAAAAAATCACCGTTGCTGAAGTGAGATATTATAATAACTAGTTTGTTTATAAGCCTTGTCCAAAATTAGAAACTTTGCACCCACAGTTTCCTCAAATAGTTCCTCATATGGTCACATACACATTATCAGTTATATTTCTACAGCGGAAAAAATGCACGCGCCAAGTGAACTGGGTATGTAAAATTTGTACACAAAAGTGTATTCGGTATGATGAGCAACTGTATCGAGTATAACGTACACAAATGAGCAATGTAAATGACCTTCATAATAAGTATAATCATCATCATTGTCATTGTCTTCTTCCATCAATCAAGCTGAACAATTATTTATTTTCAGACAGACATTGATATCAAAACACCTTACGGAGTAATTATTTTGTTGGCATAAATTTATAATGTATACAGTAACAAGTATAAATATACTTGCATAATATTGGACATCAATAGTTTTTATTAATACCTGTATGTAGTTATGTTTAAATGTATGCCGGTTAGCAATTCTTTGTGTGCCTTGGTGTTCTTTAAAATTAGGTTTTATTGTGCATTGCATGTTTAAGGTTGTCAACTGTGTTTTAATGTACTGTAAGAAAAAGTATTGAAAAAACATTAATGTTCAACTGTGAAGGAGAAAACAAAAATAACTTCAAGCATTTTGCCCATGTGATTTCCCAGTATAAGTCATAACATCCAATCTTATCGATGTTTTCTGCGTCGAACAATCCATATAGCTCAGTATTGTTATCCATGTAACCTCGTTTTCATTTTTTTTTTTGTGTCCGAAACAATCGATTTGATGTTAACGAAACATACTATGAAATAGTAAGTCACATAAAATGTTGATCAAACGATAGACCCTAATATACGACATTGGTATAACAAGGTCAAACAAGGTCACAGCCTTGTCCAACCCCTCTTCGATCTCCGAATGCCAAAAGTCCAATAAAGTTTCCTTCTGAATATAAATATCTTTTAATATGGATTATAGAAGTCATTCTATCCTACAATGGAATTGCCGTGGTCTTAAGTCAACTTATAATGATCTACTTTTACTCAAGTATTATTAAAATTCTCCCCAAATGTATTATGTCTTCAGGAGACTATGTTATCTCCTAAAGATAATATCTCTATACAAGTTTATACAATTTATAATTCCATACGCACTAGTAACGCCAGAACATCAGGTGGTTCAAGCATTGCTATCGCAAATTGCATTCCTCAAAAAGAATTAAAACTTAACACAAGATTACAAGCTATAGCTGTGCAGGCGACCTTACATCGACCACAAACAATTTGTTCTTTATATCCCCCTCCAAATATAACGGTAACAAGTGATGAACTTGAAAGTATTGTTCGACAATTACCATCACCTTTCCTTTTGTTAGGCGACTTTAATGCTCACAATCCTATGTGGGGCAGTATACTAGTATCTACAAATAATAAGGGTAACATAACTGAAAAATTGATAGATAACTTTCAGCTTTGTTTATTAAACAATCGGCCACCTACATATTTACATCCAGCTACAGGTACGTTTTCTTGCATCGACTTCTCGATTGTCCACTCTGCTTTATACTTGGACTTCGATTGGAAAGTTTTAGATGACCAGTACGGCAGTGATCACTATCCATTGTTACTAACATCAAATGACTCTTTACCAGATGACTGGACGTCAAATTTTTAAATTTAAGAAAGTAGATTGGGAAACATTTACTAGGCTCTGTTCTATTGATCTAACAAAAAATGAATTTGATTTCACCTCTGATGATAAAGCTAAAACGTTCTCTTCAGCATTACATACGATTGCCTGCAAAATTATTCCATTAAAAAATTAATAAAAGTAACAAAATCAAAAAACCATGGTTTAACGATGAATGTAAAAAAGCCGTTCGTATACGTAAAGCTTCACTTAAAAAGTTTGAACATAGCCCTACAACAGAAAACCTTGAAAATTATAGAATATTTAGAGCCAAAGCTAGAAGATCAGTGCGTCAATCTAAACGCCAATCATGGCAATCTTATGTTTCAAATATTAATTCAAAACCTCCTACTAGGAAAGTCTGGGATGCAGTACGAAATATAAGTGGTAAGTATAGAAAGAGTCCAACTGTCCACTTAAAAACTGGTGATGGCCAATATGCCAAAACAAAAACGGATATTGCAGAAACTTTGGCTAAAACTTTTGAAAAGAACTCTTCTTCCAGCAATTATTCAAATAAATTTCAACAACATAAATGTAAAGCTGAGAAAAAGCATATTAATTTTACTTCAACAAACGACGAAGACTATAATTCCCTTTTTTTATCGATGACTTAAGTTATTCAATCAAAACTGCAAAAGGTTGTGCTGCAGGCCCAGACGACATTTACTACCAGTTTCCTAAACATTTACCACCCCAATCCCTAGACTTGCTTCTTGAAACTTTTAACAAAATTTGGGTATCTGGTGAATTTCCCAACACTTGGAAAATTGCGTTGGTTATTCCTATCCCTAAACCTGGAAAAGATTCAACTGGCCCTACAAATTATCGTCCAATTTCACGTACAAGTTGCCTCTGCAAAACATTCGAGAGTATGATAAATAACCGGTTAGCTTGGTATCTAGAAAATAATGGAATTATCACTAATTTTCAGTCAGGTTTTCGTAAACAACGAAATACAAAGAATCATCTTGTACGACTTGAGAATTTTATTAGAGAAGCCTTTGTAAATAAACAAAACCTGGTATCAATTTTCTTTGATCTTGAGAAGGCTAACGCACAGACTGAATCAAACCGAGTCTGCACTTCTTATGTAATTTTGTTGTGATTAATGCTTCCGAGGGATCACTTTGTTTCCAGAATTTTTTTTACGATACTACTTGGAAATATGGTATCGTAAAAGATCTAAAGGATGCTGGACTTAATGGCAGACTACCTCTTTTCATTTCTGGATTTTTAAACGATAGGCACTTTAAAGTAAGACTTGGTTCAACTTTTTCTCAGGACCACCAACAAGAACAAGGTGTTCCTCAAGGAAGCATACTTTCTGTTACACTTTTTGGCCTTAAAATAAACAAAATTGCTAGCGCTCTTACACCAGGCATAGACTGTTCTCTATATGTAGACGATTTTCTAATCTGCTATCGATCGAAAAGAATGAGAACAATTGAAAGGCAACTTCAACAAAATTTAGATAAAATTCAAAAGTGGGCAATAGAAAATAGTTTTAAATTTTCAAAGTCAAAAACTCAATGTGTTCATATTTGTCGATAGCGGAAACAACATAATGACCCTTAACTTTACATATCTGGTTCTAAAATTCCAGTAGTTGATGAAGCTAAGTTTCTAGGAATTATATTTGATAAAAAAAACTTTCTTTTATACCACATATTAAACATTTGAAAACTAAATGCCTTAAAGATTTAAATTTACTTACGGTTTTATCAAGTACAAATTGGGGATTAAATTCTTCCACATTACTGAAATTATACAGAAGTCTTATCCGATCAAAATTAGATAATGGTTCTGTTGTATATGGATCTGCTTCAAATGCTAGATACCATACATCACCAGGGTTTACGCTTAGCTTTAGGTGCATTTCGCACCTAACCTGTAGAACGTCTATATGCGGAACCTTGGGAACCATCGCTTCATCTTCGTCGAAAAAAGCTATCACTTCAATATGCAACTAGAATTTCATCAAATAGCAAAAATCCAGCCAAAAATATTATTTTCAAACCAAATTATATTGAAAAATTTGTTAACAAACCAAAGGAAATTAAACCATTAGGCCTTCGTTTAAAAGATGATTTAGATAAACTTAAAATTAATCCTGTCAGTATCCTTCAAAATGACGATGAGGATGCTCCATCTTGGACTTATAATTCCCCTGAAATAAATATTAACCTTTCAAATATCAAAAAGACATCAAATTCGCATGAACATTTCAAAGAGAAGTTTCTACCAATTAAGGAAGAAAATGAAAATTTTATACATGTTTATACGGACGGTTCAAAGGAAGGTTGCTTTAGGTGCTTTTCGCACTTCACCTGTAGAAAGTCTATATGCGGAAGCTGGGGAACCATCGCTTCATCTTCGTCGAGAAAAACCTATCACTTCAATATGCAACTAGAATTTCATCTAATAGAAAAATCCAGCTAAAACTATTATATTCAAGCCAAGTTATACTGAAAAATTTGTTAAAAACTGACTTATTATTACCTGCTTGTGATTTTAGACCGGCTATAAATAAACTCGTATCATCTGAATGGAAAGCAAATTGGGACAATGCCGTTTTTAATAAACTTCACGACATAAACCCATCTCTTGATGTATCAACATCTCTAAATCTGTCAAAGGCCTTCGTTTAAAAGATGATTTAGATAAACTTAAAATTAATTCAGACAGTATCCTTCAAAATGACGATGAGGATGTTCCACCTTGGACTTATACTTCCCCGAAAATAAATATTAACCTTTCAAATATATAAAAGTCATCAAATTCACCTGAATAGATCAAAGAGAAGTTTCTAGCAATTAAGCAAGAACATAGGATTTCATACATATTTATACGGACGGTTCAAAAGAAGGTTGCAAAGTAGGTTCGGCTGTGTTTGAAAACAATTTTACATCTAGTATGAGGTTACCAGATAATGCATCAATTTTTACTGCTGAAGCAAAAGCCATCGATTTAGCATTGTCATACATAGCACAGCATGTACCACGATAAATTCGTGATATTTTCTGACTCTCTTTCAGTTTTAATATCTATTAAAAATAAAAAATCTGACAATATGATGATAAAGAAACTTCTTTTACGATTTCATGATATACTAAAAACAAAAAATGTTAAATTATATTGGATTCCAAGTCATGTAGGTATACGAGGAAATAAAAAAGTAGTTAATTAAGCTAAACAATCATTAAATTTTCAAAAAACTGACTTATTATTACCTGCTTGTGATTTTAGACCGGCTATAAATAAACTCGTATCATCTGAATGGAAAGCAAATTGGGACAATGCCGTTTTTAATAAACTTCACGACATAAACCCATCTCTTGATGTATCAACATCTCTAAATCTGTCAAACCGCCGTGATCAAACAGTTCTTCTTCGATGCCGAATTGGACACACTAAAATTACTCACTCCTATCTCCTCACAAATTACAATGCCCCTTTATGTGTAGGTTGTAATGAAAATTTTACTGTCAAGCATTTTCTTCTTGAATGTCATGATTTTTCAATGACCCGTAATAGAAATTGAAAATTGAAAAGAGATAGACTAGTATTCTAGGATCTAATTGGCCCATTTCTATTGTCTACATAACATTTTAAGCCTATTATAGCATTCGGCACGATATGGCCAGTTATGTGTTGACGTGCCGTAAAAATCCAAACAAACAAACAAACAAACAAGCCTTGTCTTTAGGGATTCTGTATTTATCTATTTTTCACTAAGCTTCCATTGCAAATATGACCATTTGTATACGCTAATTGTAATAAATTAATTCAATTGTTGTTTTTTTAACATTCAAGAATTTTTAATTAAGCTTTACGTATAAAGGTTACTTCTTCGAAGGAAGGGGGGGGGGTGTTATCAAATTATCAAAAATGACAAACTTATTATGCCTGATTTTTCAATCGTCCTAGAATTCTTTGATTACCCTATAGATGTCCAATAGTTCTTCTGATAGCGTTTGTTACTGCCAGTATTTCGTGCATTAAGTTACGGCATGTTCAGCGTTTTTATGTCACCGCAGCATCTGAGATGCGGTGGCATATAGCGATTTACATGGGTGTTTGTATGTATGTGTGGATGTTGTGTGTTATATATATTATATAGTGACTTTAAAAAATCTTCTTGTGAAAAACAACCAGTCAAATTTCAACCAAAGTTGGCAGGATTGATCCTTGAGTTAAGGGCTTCCAAAATTGTTCAAAAAGTTTATTCCATGCAGATATCTTGTTGCCATCGCAACCAAACAAAGGGAATTATAAGAATAAATTGAAAACATCTTCTTGTAAAGACCCAAAAGGCCTAGAGCTTAGATATTTTGCATAAGGCATTGTCTGGTAGACCTTTACCGAGATTATTCAAATTATAGCCCTGGGGTCAAAATCGGCTCCGCCCCGGAGGTCATTGATTTTCACTATATGTACATATAGAAAAAACTTAAAATAGCTTCTTGTCTGAAGGTTCAAGGCCTAGAGTTTTGATATTTGGTAAATGATATCATTTAAATGTACTCTACCAAAGTTCTTCAAAGTTTGCATCTAGCTTTAAAATTAGCCCCGCCCGGGGGGGGGGGTGATATGTTTTCCTTTTATATATTGAGTAATAATTTGGAAATTTTATTTAAAACTACCCGATTTTAAATAATAGGTTATGGAAAATGGACTATAAAGTGTTTTTCTGACACAAAATACAATTAGCAGGGCAAGCTTTATCATCAAAGTTTAATTTAGCACCTCAAACTCTATTTTTAAGGTAAACATTTCCATTTTGACGAGTATTGCTTAGGTATATACCAAAGTTTTCCGAAGACATCTCAGTCATTTACAAAAAAACCCAACTCGTGACAAGTTATCACAAGAACTCCATCATCCGTGTCACGGTTCCTCCCCCGTGCTTATATTAATCGATGATAATATTATTTGTTTATAATAGACAAATACGTTCGCCTGTATATGGACTGAGGAATAATTTATTAAACTGTTTATAATATAGACGTTTTCATGGTATATACATAAAGCTTTATTTCAAACAAGCATACATTTAGAGAGTTAAAGCTAAGAGAGCGATTTAAGATCATTTGTCCACTGACCACCTATGTTGCTTGATGATGGCAAATTATGCATTTGTTTTAATGGGTATTGAACTGTTGGTCCCCATGTAGACGTGGCATGCTGTAGCTGGTGTTTAGCAGACGACACAAAAATCATAAACGTGCCGAAACGATCTTTTTATCAAAGACCTAAACAACCATTCAACATTTAATATGCAGTACGTGTGAAGTTCATATCAAGTTCATTCACATAGAAAAGATAGTACAAGAGAGGCAATCTGGACAAACTTTAAAAAATAAAAAAATGAAAGTACCATAACTTCGACAAAAACACTGAACTTTTAGATGTTATCGATCTGACGATATGCGAATATAGGCTTTGTACGATTATTTCTGTAAAGTTCGGATGAAATTGTAATTTTTGTGACGATCGAACAGACGGACGGACATACTACGGATAATTGATCACTTTATGTGGCAGCTTCTCTATTGCAGGTGACACAAAATGATAAACATCTATATTCACTATTTTATCTGCATTTGTTTCTACCCGGCCACATGATACTTAATAACCTTCTAACCATCCTCATTAGTAACACTGTCCTGTAACTGCAATCAGACTGAATGATATAAAATTAATTAAGATTATGAATCTGCTTCTCTTTTGATCAATTGTTATTTACTTTCTCCTTATCATCATTGAGGACGTCCTCAATGCATAAAAGCCTGCAAAACCATAGTGCCTGTGTCCACAATGACCTCCCGGTTTAGCACCGACTAATTCACACGTCGTGCCTGGCGTCACGTATAACCCATTTAGATTGACGTTAGTACACGCTCCATACCACCAGGCTCCATGCCTTGATACAGCACAGTCTTTTCTGTTGTGGTCAAAAGTCGAAAATGGGTGGTGATTGTTATATAGTAATCCGTCCTCAGGCACTGCATAAAAGACAATAATAATTATAATCGACACCGTTATAGTAGCATTACAACTAGCTCTTTGGAATGTTCAGGACCACTTATCTAAAATGCAAATGTTACCCCTACAGCAATGTGTATTGGTCACCGCGATTTTCATATTTCTATAAATTGGTAAGAATAATATGACATAGTTTCACTGACTTATTATACTATTATTGTCTTTCTTTTTACACTGAAGTCTACGTATCACTTAAAGATAAGTTACTGATCAAAGACAATAATTCTAGGTCAATCTTGTATGTTTTAGGTGGCGTTTCTCAAGCAGGCTCAGCACATGTTCGGATCACCACGAATTGATTCTGACTGGTGCAAATATAATCTTATAATTGAACTAAAGATACGTTTTCAGCAAACCAGCTGAATGTTCTTTTTTCAAGAAATATCAATTTTTAGAAGTGACCATTGAAAAGTCAATCAAAAGCGAGCAATTCAATTAATTACAAAATGACTGATATACTTTTTAATATGACAACATATAGATGATTGCATAGAATATAACAAAAAATATAATCTAACTCAGTTTAAGTATCTCACCTCCAGATGTTGTTGTTCGTGACCCAATGTTAAGAGTGTAATTACTTCCTTCTGTTAACTGGAAGTCTTGATAGGTTTCATCTCCAGCATTATACTGAGCATCAGTCATATCAAGACGAAGCTCCGTTGTACCTTGTTCAGCGAGCTCTTTTATATACTTTAATCCTACAAGGATATATCAAACTAACGTATTTGTTTGGTTTTGCGACGCACTAACACAGTTTTGGTCATATTGCGCACGAAACAGGAAATATTTTTTTGTAAAAGTTTAAAGCAACACCAGTGGTCAAAACCACCTCATCTGCTGTAGCAAAGAAATGCATAGACCCCAATAATTCGAAAACATTTAGTCGCTCTAACGACCACACAGTCTTAGACAGTTGCCCCAATCTCATGAAAGTTTAAATAATCACGATCAGCCGGGATTTTTGTTATATGACTCGAGTCTCAATTGTTTTCAAACACATTACACAATACTTAAGGTATTGTTGAAGTACAAAATTATCATTTACATAAAAAATACGTATATGCTTTATATATAATTCGTTTGTCTTTATCAATACGGCTCATCAAATTATGTTATAAAATACCTTTCAACATTAAGCAATATTAGTATATTGTATTGTTTGAGCAGATAAAACGGGCTTATTATAGGTGGTAATTAAACGCTCACGGCAAAATATTGATATAATGGAAATGAAATATTTCAATCTAATTATTTTGTAAAATAAAAGAAACATTATGAAACACATCTCATTTATATAAATTCAAACCTCTAAATACATTCATTACCAAATATAAGAGCCTCAAAAAAATGAAAAACGCACCAAACCAAAACTCTCCGCTAATCTCCCCGAATCCGTTTTCATACTCCGAAAGGTTCCGGTAAAAATCCACTGATCCATCGATTCGCTTATGAAAAATCTAAAAAAAGAAGATAAATCATTATCAGCTTGCCAGCATCTTCATTCTTGAGAGAGGTTTGACAAAAAATGGAAGAAAGACTATGCTTAATTCTGCTGGGGAGTGTAAAGAAACTATATGTATGTTATCACACTGTAAAGTGAGTAAATCAAAATATACATGTACCATATTTGACTTTAAACAGGGAAGAAAGAAATAGAAACTGCTAATAAATTGCTTAGATTTTAAAAGAGAAACGTGAGTCTGATTGCAGTTGACCACTTGTTAATACTGTATGAGCGCTTAGTATGAAATTCACTATTAGAAAATGAAAAATATATTCACCAAGACATATACTGCTAATCTGCTTGCTTTATCATATCAGGTCAGACAACACAGAGCAATTACAAAAAATTATAAACAATAGAATACATACCGTCCAACCTCCGCCCTCAGTTTTCATGTCACAATTCACAGTCAGAGTCTCCCCGGAGTTCCATAGTGTTATCTCATATTGACCACTTTCCGCCTCAGGAAATTTATCAAGGATTTCTTTGCAATCACTTAAAGCTAGGCAAAAAATATATGAAATAAAGAAAATAGAATTCAATTCGATATAAAATGGATTGTCAGGACAAAACCCATTACACAACTGCATCAGGTTAATGATAAAGTTGACTTTTAATTTATCAGATATATTCATTAATAAAAAGTTCTAGCATAAGATTAATGTGAACAAACATTTTACGCTATAGTTCAAACTCTTTTATAAACATTCAGATGTTTACATTAATTGAATTGCATTTCTGTGTGATGAAGTACGAAGAAATGCTTCAAAGAATTTTATTTTGCTTATTTGCTTACAAGAATTGGCTGATCGGCTTTTAATTATCTATACATCGCTAACAGCAACTGTTTGTAATCGTAGTTAAAGATCCTGTATGTTGTAATTGAGGTTGTGTACCACACTTTAGTGAAATTATATATATGTATATAATTATGCTTATAAAACAATTTTCCAACATGAAAAAAGAATATGTAAAATATGTATTGCAAATATTTGTACATATTATATGTAATCATTAAAATATATGCATTCATTTCTTATTGAAAAACTTTGACTTAGACTTGATAGAAAATCAATTTTTATTACCTCCTTTTATTTACATGAAATGTTAAATCGGTAATATCTTTATTAATAATGCTTTTTTGGAACTTACAAAATTGACGAATCTTAATTTGGACATCATATTTATGATATAAACCATAAAAAATGTGTTACAGGATCTTTAACTAACAAGCTTTCCTTTAAGCTTTCCTATATCTTCAAAAATCTTTTAATCTAAACAAGTATGATGTTTTTTACGTTATTACAGTGTCTTATTAAATGTGCTTGTTTTCAAACATAACCATTTTTAGACCAACTTTTTGAAATATGTTATCAATAAAAAAAAACTAGCATTTATCATATAATTATCAAAAGACAATCCAGAAAAACACTGTACCTAGTCATTTGTGCCATATCTCATTTAAAAGTCACCTATCTTTTTAAGCAGGTATTATGCATACAAGAGAGTCACCTTCTAGTGACATACTCACATGTACCAGTAGATTTACCTAACATGATAATGATTAAAAAAACATTATGTTACGTTACATTGGCACTTTGCATTTTGCCATTTCCCCGAAGCTTCACATTTCACCTCCTGTTGACTTGCAATATACCCAATGTCACATTTAACTAAAGCTTTATCTAGGAACCTGTTTCTGCCAGACGCGTACGTCTTAATTATTCCATTGTCAATGTCGTTCTGAACAATATCACAAGCTAAAAATAAAAAAATAAAAATTGCTGTAAACTAAATTTGACAATCACATGTTCGTTATATGTTGCGTATTATATTCTGTTTATTTTTTATCGTCATTTGTCGTATTATTTTAGGGTTATTTTATGCATACATATTCGGCCTTGTTATAATTTCGCGTATTCTAAAAGTATCATTTAGAATAGTTAACATTATTTAATATTTTGTTCGAGGTTTTAGGATTTTAGGAAGTGACAACTATAAATCAAACATGGTCGGAAATTAATTGTCATTTTTCACATATTTAAAGCCTGTAAAAAATTATATAAAATGAATTGAAACTGGTAATAATTTTCAGTTTAAATAGTTCAACGTACTTATATTTCTGCACACATGAGAAGCACCAGTTTGATGACATCTTTGGTTTACTTTACATGGTCTTGAACTACAACTTCCAACCATTTTCTGTAACGAAAAGAGAGGGAAAATTGGAGCACATATTGTTTTTTACTTTGTTGAAATTTTATACATGTATAGAGATGGTTAAATCTAAAAATGATCTCTCGAAACAAACATTTGAAATTCAAAAACTGATTTCACACATAAAAAAGGTCATATATTATATAAAGTCAGAGATATATATTATGCTCAAATTTGATTTGATTGAAAATACTGCTTATTTCTTAACTGTTAAAATAAATATCTTTGAAATTCACAAAGAGAAGATATTTTCTTTTTAATTTTACAAACTTTAGGTAAACACAGGACGAAAAACATAGTATCATTTTAAAAAAAATAAGAAAGGAGTCAAATTAACATGACCATTAAAATGGATAACAGCACTCCAAATAAAGCATGCAATTTGCTCAATCAATTTCATTTTCAGTATGAACTTCCTTCAATTCAATAAATTTCTGCAATAAAAATATTTTTATCCAAAGATGCGCAAACTTTATCTTTCTATTTAACTTAAATATATCTTTCACATTTGTATATAAATCTTGTGTTTGTGTCAGATTTACCTTACCATGTGTCTAGTTTTATAAATTGTAACAATACTTACGCCTGGCCATTCCTTTATGTCAGAGAATATAGAACCGCTTTTAGTTTCAAACTCGGCTGGATCAACGGACGAGCGGTCAACATCGTTCAACTTACACCTATTCTCCTTTCTGTCAAAGTCAATTGATTTACATACTGACATTGACATACAATCTCGCGCACAGTCATGATGATTTGTATTATTCATTGTCAACACCGAGTGACCAATCAAAGCTTTATTAAAATTGTCCTTGCCGGGCTTAAATTGTTCACACGTGCTTGAATCAACTGGTCCGATTAAAAGAGCGTTTATAATTACAAATCCAGCAGCTATCGCCATTGTATTCAACTGATAAACACTGACCAGACCAACTGTATAACGGAGATCGTATTTGAACACACTGAACAGTCACGTCGCTATGGTTTGAATAAATGCAAGTTATAGCAAAGGAGGCTACCCGTTTCTAGAGAAAACATAAAGCGCATGTATTTATTATTGATCTTTGCAGAATGGTTTAACACGTGTTTCATATTAATTGGTTTTCATATTAATATTTTATTTTTCAAATAGCTATGTTTGAAAATCCGCTTATTCACAAATAATTCTACCCATAAAATACAGATAAATGTTAATAAGAGATTTTTCAAAACATAAATATCTTTAGCGGCTAAAAGCTTTAAATGAAAACTTTGGTTTTGCTTATTGTGATAGCCATTTTCCCTATTCGTCTAGCACTAAAGTTCATCAATAAAGATCACTCTTTGTCCTTAATATTTATGACTGATGCACATACTGTTTTTGATTAGAATTAAGACGTCCATAGGACGAGAACTGAAACAATCAGATTTAATTAAAACACTCAATTGTTTGAAAAACAAATCAATTACAAATCAGTTACAAATACATTCTTGTATCTAATGGCTGTTATATAATAACAGTAGGACACATTTTTTTCAAAAGTTGATATATCATCAACAATACAAGGAATAGTTATAAATAATGCATATATATGTACGACAGAAATATAAAAGAAATAGTATCTCTAGTTCAATTTTGATGGGTTTTTAAGGTGTTGTCAATATAATCTGAACAATACAACAACAGTTCTTCGCAATCAACAGTCAGATGTCATATGACAGGCAATTTAACATTTATTTTCCCATTCACTAGGGATTTTTGTCAGAACTTTATCATTAACGGATCGGTAAGGATTCTGATTTTAAGCCGATGTTGACGAACTTTGGCGTCCTAACTGACTTTCCTTTCACCATTTCTCCACATGTGACTGACAACTTATCAGTCCCACATAGTATATGTGAAATCAGTTGTCATGTGAATTGTCCCTCATCCAACAATCGGACATTCCTCGGCTATTATTTATAATAACGTTGGAGTTAATACGGAGTGAATGTAGTTCTACCACATAGTTTCACATGTTACCAGAAACAGAGAGTGTAATCTTCGATAATGTAAAACGAATGTAAATATTTGACATCCGTAGGAAAATAAAGTCTGAACAATTATAATTATAAAATATGTCGGACAATTATTTTTTATTTAAACATATCCACTGTTGTACAATGATAAAAACAGACTTAATGTCAACGGGTTGGCATTTTGTACTTTCGATTTCGACAACCATAATAATAAGTATGAATAATATTCTGTTTACTATTATATCTATGAATTGGACTTTTACGTGATATATTGGGGGAAAATTTGTCAACAACTTCCAGCATTAAGTTACTATTTGTTTACATATTAAGTTTCTTAGCGTAGATTAGACCAAAATACCGTATTCGTTCTGTGTATGCTAACAATTGTGTTCGAGGTCTTTATCCGAAGACTGACGGAAAGGGCCGAAAAGTTGCGATTGCTCACCCAAGGATCGAATCATTGATCTCTAGATTATTAATGGATTTTTTTTTGACTGAACAAAAATGGACATTAAAGCTAAAAATTCCTTATGTTTTTGTGGAACTTTATTCAGAACTAGTACTGATATCAATGGTATTCATGCAAACATTAGTTTTTAATGTTTTAGATCCTATTGAAAACCGAGAGGAAAGCCTAATTATATAACATAACCAAAAGAATTATTTATGTACATGCTTTTGTTAAGCATATATTTCTGATTCTGAATTGTTTTACATTGAATGTAATAAATCAGGGAACTAAACATTACGCAGTTTGTTGGAACACATAAATAAGTATTTTATAAATAATTAAACTATGAGCAAAGATATCAATACCAAACATTTGTGTCATTGTTTTGCTACAGACTGCTTTAAAATATGACACGTTGCTATGCATTATAAACCGACTTTTTATTATATCACAAATGAACAATTTGCTTAGGGTAAAGTGATAATTGCGATATACATCAGATGAAAATACATGTAACTTAGAAGATAGTTTATGATCCGTTTGGTTTTATTGCGCATGAACACAATTAATGTAATGCGGCGTCGAACAGGAACATACTATTTGCTTTGATTGGTACAAATATCAATATCAATAATTTATAATTTGGCAGTGAAGCTCGAAATTTTATAGCTTGTTGTGATATAGTTTTCATATTTTTATATTATGATCTTTCGCGTAACAATATAAGAGTCATTCTATATTTTTGTAACATTGTCAGTTTGAATATCTTTGACTTTTAGATGTTCTACGAGGGATGAAATCTTTTTGTGGTGTGATAAGCGATATTCTCCAATGAAATAATAATTTTTCAAGCTTAAAATGTCCTTATTTTGTCAGAAGAGCAATGACTATGACCTGACTACTTCTTTCATGTCACTCCTGTAACACTTGTATATTTAACAAATAGAAGGAGGATACTGTGTCTACAAATCATAAACATGTATCATTCAACAGGCTTGGTATTATTCTTTTCAAAGAACAATTAAATCATATTAAAAAGGTACAAAATATAAATTGTAGATGATTGTTTGTTTGTTTGTTTTATTTTACGCCTTTTCCCAATAGTATTTCAGTCATATAGGAGGGTAGTTTCCTAATTATCGTTCCTGGAGAGTTGCACCAGTACTAGACAACCTTCCTCCGTGCTAAACTACCAAAGCATCTCCCGGGGATCGAACCCACGCCAGAGAGGTTACTGGATTAGAAGTCATGGACTGTTAAATACATTTGGATTTTTAAAACGTAAATATTTAGAGTATTGGAGTTTATATAATTATAAATAAACGCATTTTATGTAATTTTATTTTGCCTTTAAAGATCAACTGTCACTTCATTACCATCTGAAAAAGACCTAAGTAACATAATAACTACATTTTATTTTTATGTGCTGTTACATGACTGACAGGTACTGTTACAAGAAATACGCTTCTGTTACAGCAGAGACATAGTACTTCGTTATTTTACCAAACTTTTGTTGAATTCCATTTTATTTTATCGTAAGATAAAATATCGTCTGAAAGCTATTATGCAGATTTGATTATTATCTGACTAGACCGCGCTTAAATAATAATGTCATTTACATCTTGTTTACATAAGTCACATTTTAATTACTGGAAAAATGTTTCTGTTACAGCAGTGACAAAAATATGAATGCATGGTACCTCACAATTTAACTTATATTGACGTCATTAATTCAAGAAGATACTAAATGTAAGACATTCATCTTATGTCAAAATCAAAGTATACTGTCATAGTTATTCTCCCCTGGTTTAACGGGACAGTATTCAATGACAATTTGGTGCCGATTAAATGTACCAAGGAATTTTAAAAAATGGAACCATCACGATAGACAAAAAAATACTTTCAACAACTCAATGATAATCAAGGTCTTCTAAATCACTGTGTTGCTAACAGACATAAACAAGAACATTTTATCTCAATAAAAATGTTTAACTCTTATATTACTTTCACCAAATTCAAGAGACTTTCTTAATTATTTAGAAAAGTTTTGCAAATGTATATCAAATAAGCTGTGTAACAATTTCATTTACAGCCAGCAGAAAGTACCTGAATGCTCAAGCAAAACTTCCTCCAAAGTACCAATACACTGATGTGAAAAACAGCAGTTGGCAAAAGTGGCTGGTAAGTAATTTAATGTTCTATTGTAATCTTGTACTAGTATAAGTCCGATGGTAGCATTTTAGGTTTACTTGGATGATTGGCTTCAAATTAGTCCCTTGTATTGGTAGCCTTATTCTTGTATTTTTTTATCGGAAGACATAGGAAATCAAACTTGGTATCATTGGTTGGGAAGCTTTTATTCAAATTGACTTGTATAAATTTTGGCAAATTGCCAATTTCTTGCACCAAAGTAATAATTTTTATTGTAAAAATATTTTCTGTTAAATTTGTGTACTGGAATATTTTTGCAACATGAATAAAATAAAATGAAGTTTGTGTTTTTTTAGGAGCTGGTCAGCTTCGGTTTATTGAGCCGTCTGGTTGATTACCGTTGTCCAGTAGTCTGTCTGATGAGGCCACTTCATCCAGAAACCCATCTCATTTTCAGTGTAATGAGCCTATATCCATTATCCAGTCGTTCAACAGTGTTGTCACCGTCTGGTAGACTATCATAATACATGTATCTACCAAAGCTGTAACATGTATAAGGCATAGTGGTTACAGTAATGTACTTATATTTACTATATTGGTTTATTTTTTGTGCTGTCCAGCTTAGAAAAAGAGTATAAAGGGCTGAAAAGAAATAACAGAAAACTTGAAGGTGTCACTGTCTTGGAACAGGCAGAAAAGCAGTACAAAACAGAATATGAGAAAGCATTCAATTTAATGTTACACTTTAGTACCCAAGACGTTTTACCTATTTTGGCCAAACACGTGTTAACACATGACGAACTCAAAAATTGCTCCAGGACTGGGAAAAAAAATGTTAAGTGCACAGGTACCCCGAGACCGGCATTAAATTTAGAAAAGTTGCAAACGCTGGAGAGGTTGGTTCTCTTGAAGACAGGGATCACGAAGGAGGAGTTTATCAAGAAGTTTGAAAATATGCAAAAAGGGCTGAGAAGCAATAAACTGATAGCTTAATAATTAAATCGACTTATTTTGAAAAAAAAGTAGAAGTATTGTTACACTCATGCCAGCATTGCCTTCTCAAACTTGATCAAAACTTTTTAAGTTCTAAGTGTATTGTCTTCATACTTGGCCACAACAATCCTTGGTACACTTTTTAGTAGACCAAGAAAAACCTTGACCTTCATCCATAAATGACCTTGACCTTCAAGGTGGCTCTTATTTCATCATGTGTTAGTTTAAGTTTTGAAGTTATTCTACAAAGTATGTAAAAGAACTGTGTTACAGAAGAACACAGTAATTTGTGCATTTTTTAAATTCCATTATGTTAACAAGTTTTATAAATGCAGTCAATGAATTTAAGATTTTGAATTTACTAGCCCGAATTCCAGTTTTGAATTTATTCTACTATATATTTAACTAAATTTTCTTAAAATTTTCACTGGCCTGAACTATTTTTCACTGGCCATGGGCCACCGGGCAAGTGCTAAATTCGATGACTGTAAATGTTCATTCAAGGAATTTGTGACTTACCTTATAGCAATATCAACATTTCTTTACATTAACATGACATGCACATGATAATATTTTGCTGTCATTTGGAATTTGTTGTCATTGGCTGTCGATAATATTGTGTTAAGGAAGAAGACAGTATCTGGTGTATTTTTGTTCCATTATGCACAAGTATTATAAATGTTCATTCAAGGAATTTGTGACTTACCTTATAGCAATATCAACAATTCTTTACAATAACATGATAATATTTTGCTCTATGGAATTTGTTGTCATTGGCTTTTAATAACATTATGATCAAAATTATCGTACAACTTTTTAGGTTTGATGAAATTATTTTTATCACATTCTGGAAGAAATGTTAAGCATACAGCCCTGATGATAATTCACAGCTCAGTATTTCAGCTGTCATTTGTATAGAGATTTTGTAATGACATTTACAGCTGACCATAATTTGTATAGAGATTATCAACAACCTTAAAATACTAGGACATTTTATGTTTATTTGCATTTTTAGAACAATCTTTAGTTTTGGTCCTAGGACAGAAAATGCTACGAAAATATAGAATGACTCTGAAATAAATAACAAAAAGACTTTATTATTGTCGAGAAATTGCCATGACATTTATAAGTATCCCTTACATTATGAAATGTGACCATTAGTATAGTAAATGGTGATTATCTTGTATGGAAATCAAAAAAGAACTTCGTTGACAGTTTGCTACTTTTATGACCTTAACTAAATGTCCAACCTTTTTTAACACGTATTAAATCACTACTATCTAAACTTTATAAAACTCGTGTTAGTCTTTTTCAGAGGGGAAAACTACTTTAGTCAAAACGAAATGTTAACATTTTGATTTACTATTGAATTACCGCTTTGCAATAGTAACTTATAAAAAATTTACGATCATTTTAGATCCGAGTTTGAAAATATTTCGCTTATTGTGCATGAACAATAATTTGAATCGACCGATTCAATTTCATTAAATAATTTATAAATTTAATTGTTCAAGCGTTTATGAAATCGACAAATCCCGAATCAATAAAAGCAAAGCAAAAATGTCCGGCTTTCCGTCCATAATTTTAGTTAAAAAAGAGGATAACTTAAGTTCCATTTGACCCACAATATTCAAACTTCATAGGATGATTGTCCTTTTTGGATAGAAGATCCCTATTTTTTGGGGTCACATGGTCAAAGGTCACTATAACCTTAAAACTGAAAACAGTTTTCGGGGCATAACTTAAGTACAATTTGGCCTACAATATTTAAACTTCGTAGGATGATTGTCCATATTGGGTAGAAGATCCTTATAGATTTTGGGGTCACAAGGTCAAAGGCTAAGGTCACTATTACCTTAAAACTGAAAACAGTTTCCACTCAATAACTTAAGTTCCAATTGGCCTACAATATTCAAACTTCACAGGATGATTGATTATATTGGGTAGAAAACCGCTATTGGTTTTGGGGTCACAAGGTCAAAGGTCAAAGTCACTATTACCTTAAAACTGAAAACAGTTTCCGGAGCATAATTTAAGTTCCATTTGTCCCAAAATATTCAAACTTCATAGGATGATTGTTCGTATTGGTTTGATTTTGGGGTCACAAGGTCAAAGGTCAAGGTCACTATTACCTTTAAACTGAAAACAGTTTCTGGAGCTTAACTTAAGTTTCATTTCGCCTACAATATTCAAACTTAATAGGATGATTGTTCATTTTAGGTAGACGTCCCCTATTGATTTTGGGGTCAAAAGGTCAAAGACACTTTTACCTTTAAACTAAAAATAGTTTCCTCTCAATAACTTTAGTATTAATCAACGTATAGCCGTGAAATGTTATAGGATGAACAGATAAGTCCAAAACATGACCCCTATTGATTTGAGGGTCATAAGGTAAAAGGTCAGGGTCACAATGATCTTTACACTGAAAATACGTGGTTGCAGGAGCATAACTTATGTTCCATTTGGCCCATCGTGTTCAAACTTCATAGGATGGTTGTTCATATTGAATAGAAGGCCCCTATTGATTTTGGGGTCACAGGACAAAAGTCAAGGTCACTATAACCTTAAAACTGAACAGTTTCCGGAGCATAACTTAAGTTTTATTTGGCCTACAATATTCAAACTTCATAGGATGATTGTTCAGATAGGGTAGAAGATAGAATGACTGGACTTAACATCAAATGATCATTAGGTTGTTCGTTACAAAATGTCTTTGAAATCTTTCCGGTCAGTTGAATATTAACATCAGAATATCTAGGTAATTATAAATCTTGTCCATGAAGAGGCCTCTCGGAAGTTATTCAGACTGAAAGTGTTGCGGGCTTGGAAGAGTCTGTTGAGCCTGTTCATGTATGATGCTGGAAAGTGAAAACTACCGTCCATGCACTCTTGTAACGGCTAACTCAACATTTTACATAAAATGGTAATACATTTAATTTTATAACATCCGCAGATGTGTCCATACTATTGTTATCATGTACCTTCATTGAGGACGGCAAGGGCGATAATTCACCATCAATTTTACGTTATAACCTTGTTTTGTAAACTTATTTTAGCGGAGTATAAAACATTTGATATACATTGTTGTATATTTATACTGTGGTTATTTGTCCTGCTAGAGTCCCTGACGATGTCGGTGGGTTGTGTTGGTGGATACGTGCAGTGAATGCAAATCCCCTTTCTTTGTTGATCATTATTTTCACATTTTATTGTGTTCATTTGTTTGACATTTGTTGAGTTTATGGTAAATTCCCTTACACTATACCATTTCAAAATCAAAAAGATTCTGAAAAGAGATTATTGTTACAATAAATATGTTAAAAAAAGCTGTTTAAGGAAACGATGAACCGGTAAATGAAAATGATATATTGTTTAGATTATTCCTAATATGAACTGGAGAATGTTCACGTGATGGCCAAATCAAAAGCGGTACACTTCAGTAATTTCTCAGATATTTATGAATAGCTTTACATAGATATTTTTATAGAAAAAGTATGGTATAATTTATGATTCAGCATTCAGCGTTGAAAATCTCGTAAAAAGCAATATCTTCTTCTGCTCGTCTGTGTTTTTTTAAAAATATTTTATCATGACAGGGCACAATTGTATTGTGAAAGATCAATTTGTTGAGTTTGGCAAAAATGACCCCTTTAAACAAAGATTTTTTTGTCAAATTTGCTCTTTAAGTGGAATGATTTAAAACTAGAAACAGGCATTAAGATGAAACTGGGACAACACAAAAAATCATGACAATACACAGTTTTTAAGGATAGCGCATTATCCTGAAAGCATTTTTGTTAGGAGTTATGCCCCTTTTTGAATAAGAACTTTGTCCAAAATGCCTATTACACGGTACATATCCATTTTGGTACTCTCTTTGCGAAATCTACGGTACCCTTTCTAACACATACACAGGTTATTCTCTGCTGAAAACAAGTAGGCGAGAAAAAACAATCTTGTAAATGTCCATTCTTGTGATAAAAGGTGGTATGTTGAGTGAAAAAGAAATATACCACGGAACACAAGATTGTTTAAACTACATTCTTCAACTACTGCAACTCCTCAATAAGCTACACAAAATCGGCCCGGCATGTTCTATATACCAAAATGAAGCAATGATTTAATTATGTACACATCACATACGTTACATGTAATCATTTTTAAGAGAGGACACTTTCTTTATAAAGGCATAGGTTAAAGGTTCTAGGGTTCCGTGGTGTACTTCTCTTTCTCTCAACATACCACCTTTTCTAAAAAAGATGAAAATTTACTTGATTTGTGTTGTCGCCTACTTGTTTTAAGATGAGATTGGCAAGGGCCTGTTGGTCGACAAAGGTCATTAGTCAAGATAAATAGCTGTTGGGTTCGATGCCCCTTTTAAACTTAGAACATTTGTCAAAATTGTTTATTTAGTAGAATTAATTAAAAACTTACAGATATCAGGTTTGAAGCATTATATCAATGCAAAGTTGTAAATCAAAGGACATTTTCTAAAAGCAATATCTCTAGGAGTAATGTATCTTTTATATTTTTACTCAAATTAGTCATTAATTGTTTCAACAAAACTGAACCTGTGACATATTCAGTCTTCTTTGCCAATCAATTAAGATGTTTTACTTCAGTTTAAAGCATTTCACGATATACACAATGTTAGCATAATGTCTTGTCAGTTTTTTTTAAAGAATAAATTCAACAGACCTTCCTATTTGTAGATAAAGTACATAGTTCTTACTAGATTTTTTAGTAACGGGACTGAGATGTTAGTTGCACAAAAATTACTTATTTTACTTCCACGATAATTTCTTAGAAAGCTGGAATATATAGTAAGAGAGTAACTGCCCAAGTTCTGCTCAGTTTTCTTTTTGATAATTGGCTTATCTTGTATCAAATAGACTTTTCAAGTATAATTTCCTTTGCATTTGTTTTCTTTTAAAACCATATCAGTCTATTAAACATAACTCGTACTTAAAACATTAGCATTTTGTAGCCTAAACATCATAATATAAATCATAAAAATCACGGAAACCATATATCATGCATGCAGGATATAAAAGTTAACGATATTACGATAACGTTTATTATCAGTTGCGCTTGTTTTATTATTGGAAGCAGTTTTGTTATGCCCAACACTAGGTGGGGTTTTGGTATTAGTTTTATGTGAGGCCGTCCGTCCATGTGTGCCTTCATTACAATTTTTTGTCACATGAAGCTCTGAAAGTGCTTAAACTAGAGGCCGCAAACTTTACTGGATTTTTACCAGTATATGTAGTAGTGCACCTTAGGTTTTGCAGAGTGTCACGTGCAAAATTAAGGTCCTTGCGATCAAGGTCAAGGTCACACGTAGGGGCCAAATTTCAAATAAAAATGTATATTCGGACCATTAACTTTAGTCATTATATAGAGTGAGATTGAAACACAATGGTTACTGCCATGACTACTGGTTTAAAACATGTAATTTAGGTTAATATATGCAAGGTCAAGGTCACTAAAGATGATAGTCAAGGTCACTAGAGATGATAAAAAGAGATTTTATTCAGAGCATGTCTTCTTCACATATGAAGGGATTCTGATGAAACTTCATACAAATGTTTACCACTGTAAATAGCAGTGTCATGCGCTTGAACTAGGTCGCTAGGTCAAAGTCACAGTCAAAGGTCATTAATAGCACTTGTCTACATGCATAGTGTGATTTCAATATAACTTGGCACAATAATTCACCATTGTGAGCTGAAGTGTCGCTTGCAAATTTAGGTCCCTGTGGCCAAGGTCAAGGTCAATCAAAGGGGTCAAAATTCAGATAAAAATGACAATGTGCATTTGGACCATTATGTAATCATTTATAAAGGGATTAATACACAAATGGTCACTATCATAACTACTTGTTTATAATAGGTAAGGTCAAGGTCACTAAAGATGATAACATATAGAATTTTGTTGAGAACATATCTCCTCTACGCATGGTGTTATTCTAATGAACATTTAAATAAATATATACCACTATGAGAGAGTATCACGTGCATGAACCAGGTCTCTGGTAATTCGTTAAGGTCACCATTAGAGTTCAGTGTAAAATGCTTGTTTGAAGCAATATTTCTACATCCATCCGTGGATTTTAATGTGACTTAGCACAAATGTTTACCAGTGTGAGGCTTATTACGCACATAATCCAGGTTCCGTCTACCAAAGTCAAGGTCACATAGAGAGGCAAATGTTTGTGTATGGGTACCATTTAGTCCTCATCTATTGATGGATTGTAACACATATTATAACTATCATGACAACAAGTGTGACGCATGTAATTTAGGCTAATATTTACAAAGTCAATGTCACAAGATACAATAGAATATCCAGATATTCAAAGATAATGCCCTTTTTCTTTTTGCTTCAGATATTTGATTTTCTTAAGCTAAGCAAGTTCTAAGGTTACTTGGCGGCAGATTCCACTTACCAATTCCGTCCATGAAACAGACACAATCAAAGTAAGTCAGTAAAAGCTTTAATTTCAACTTGAGGGTCCTTGGACTATATTAATCCTTATTAAGTTTTCGAAACCCAAACTTAAAGCTATCTGTTTGATGTATTGTCGGCCTCACTTGCAGTCATCAGCAATATTGATGACGAAAACCTCCATTAGTGTTTCATTTAAAGTATGCTATTTCGTATACTTCGGCAATCAAATTTAATGACTCCGAGATAGTTTTATGGAAAGACTTTTACGAGATTTACAAAAAATATGTATGCTTGAAAATAAATAAAAAACTACAGCATAAACGATAACTTTCATTTTAATATATCACATAAAACATGTTTGAAACAAGAACAAATTTTGAAAACTATTGAACTTAGTACTAACTACAGAAATTAATAAAATTCATTTCCATAAAGCGGTCAAGTAAAACTAGAGGCTCCAAATTTTGCATTAATTTATAAGACGCGTAAAAACAGATAAATGTGAAATTATTGCAGAAAACCGCATGCTATCAAAGATTTTTAAAACATTTTGAAATAAAAGCACAGGAAATGAAAATAAAATTTCATCTTTCCCTATAATCATTCACAAAATGATTACAGATTACAGTTTTTGTCAATAACAGACAGCGATAATTGAAATAGTTGGCGTCATTTAAAGTGAAGGAAGTGCAAATTATTGCTTTATTATTGCTTTATTATCAGAACTAGAAATTTTAAGTCAACAAAATGTGCACTCGTGTTTAAAAAAACTTATTTTGGCGTCTAAAACAACTAAGACAATACATTAAAGTAATCAGTTTTCCTATAAATGTCAAAACATGCTTTTATAAGAATGATAAGGATAAAAAACGAGCAGCAAAAAAGTATTGAACGTACAATTTTACACTATATCATTACTACAAGATAAAATGTTTCAATGAGTGTCTTTCTAAGAGTATTGCATTACGTAAGTTGATCATGGCAAAACTATTACATGTGATTTAGTATGAAATATGTTGTCATAGTATTGTATTGTCAGGAATAGATATGAAAGCCGATTTGTTTTAAACGGGTGTTCTTATAATTTCATTGCCGTTTTATTGATCTTGGACTTAATAATTCTGCGATTGTTATCAAAAAATAGGTAAAAACTCACATGGGAGTTCAATAATACAAATAGCTGTAACAATACTATCGAAATTCGTATCTGTGCCCTACCATTTTCTATTGTTAATTAGTACATGTGGTAGTAGTTTCGCCAGACAGTAGTAGTTGTTTAACACTTACAGTTTTAAGATGTCTAGAATTAGTATCTCTTTGAATATATAATTACACAAACGAAAAGTATATCTTGCATCACGTAAGATATTATAGGACCGGTATGTGGCATTAAATTTAAAGTCTTTATGTTTTTAGACAATTTTATAAATATCAATGTGAAATAATTATCCCATGCCATTTAAGATGCACATACCCAAATATAAAGGGTTTTTGCAAAAAGTTATGTCAATAAAAACTTGTAACTAGTCTCTTTGATTTGTTCACAAAACGCTTTGCTTACAATGTGATATAAACTTAACAGAAAAAGTTTATAAAATAGTTCTTGAAGATTCAAGTTCCGTTTGCGAAATAATAATAGCTTTATCAATTCTAATCCTCATTTAGAAATGCATATAAAACAATTATATTTGTCATATTAAAAGCATTAAAGAAACGTAATATTTCATTTCAGCTTAGGATATTGACCAGTTTATCCCAAGCAGTTACAATATATCACTGGACTGGATACACACCAAGTGTTTTAAATTATGCATCTAGTATAATATTATGTTCATGTACCACAAAATGCAACGAGCGATATGTTTACAAATAGTTTAATAATTTGGTAACACATTAACACAATAAAGTCTTGAATGCAACTCTTACTTTTTTGTATGTTTATTGTTATAAAATAACTCCAGAATTCTAATTAAAAACTTAAAGACACTATATCATCTTACTGCCTTCCGTCAATTGCCAAAACATAATTCCATAACAAACGTAACAATGTAATACATTACAGTGTAATACATTATTACATGCTTTGCAGTGGAAAGTGAACTTATATTTGATAATTTTCACAGTGGAATTATATTTGATAATTTTCACTGTAGCCGGATTATATTCGAATACGGATAAAAATAATATTTCATAAATAAAAGGAATTATCAACAGCAATAAATTCCTTCGTATGTAAATGTTGCTTCTTTAGGAGAAACAAGTAAATAATTACTGCATACATTGTGTTCGAAATGTAAAGAAATTCGAGAAATTTTTCAGAACTAAATTTCAACATTGGTACGTTGACGTCATGATGTGATGACGTCGTGAAGAAGAACGCATGACGATACGTAGCAAAACAAGTAAAAATGATTTTAAATTACAAAAATAAAGCATGAAATAAAAAGAAAATGTGTTTGTTATGCATGTAAAATTTAAATATATTTCACCCGTGAACTAATAACTTCACTGTCAGACATTCACTTCTTGAATGACATGATGCTGCATATGTTCCGAAGAGATTTCATTTTATCAAGTAAAGTCTTATAAAATGATTTGACTCAGTTCCATTCAAAACATTGATAAATCATCGACAGGGTAATAAACTTGTATACTATATCACTTAAGACTTAATATCATGCAGTTGTATATGGTAAATTGGCTCGTTACCCATTCTTTATTAGAAGATATCGCTTACTTGAAACAGATAACATTATTCTAACAGAAGTGCATAATATGTCCTGCAACCATTGCAATAAAGTTAAAAGTAAGGTGGACAATTTGTTATATCAATATAAAAATATAATAAGATATGTTGTAGTATAATTAACTATTATTTGGATCATCAGTAAATAATTGATACCTATATTTAAACAGAGATTGACATACACTTTTATTCAAAATTGGCATGTTGATAACGAGAATAGTCGTGTTTTAACAATGTATGCAGACGTTAAAGACTGGGACGTTTTGTATGAGTAGTAACCTAAGACTAGTTAGTTAAAAGTAAATTAAATATATTATAGAAATGAACGCTCTTTACTTATTGTAATACGCATGACATTGAAGATGAATATCATTTCCTACTTATATGTCCATGCTATTATAGTATTAGACTAAAATATATAAAACGTTATCATTATGTTTATCCAAGTGCAATTTAATATAAATATATCCTTGTTTCTTATAGAAGTATGGTTACTAGAGGCTAATAGTCTACATAATACGTAGCGCAAGATTAAAAAACTAACCGTGATATTTGGAGGACAACGTTTACATATTCTAAAGTTTCCATCAGTACCAGTTCCATTTTCGATTTCAACAGAATTGCAGCAAAGACGAGACAGTTCTTTTCTATGTGTATGATATGTAACAACAAAAAAGAATAAACAATTCATTCAAGACTTGTACAACAAGTACATTATAATTTTACATACACATTAAAGAACATGATAATAAAATTCACAATGGACAAATCAGCGTATTATCACAAATTAATACTTTTAAAGGATTTAATTATAAATAATAGTAGTTTTATGAGAAAATGCAAGTTTAATATAGTACCAAGATAGATATATGACAATAGTCTTCATTTTTTAACAACTCTACGAGTTTAATTACTTCAATAAAGTTAAATTGAATGGCGCCTCCGTGGTCGAGGGGAGTCGATGAAAAGCAAAAAATAGTTTGATTATGGTACAAATTTATTCATGTAAAATTTATAACTGATGTTATTTGTTGATGTATGTTTGTTTTGTTGATAAAAACGAACAAATTGTGCAACTTTTGAATAAAATACATGCGTAACAGTAATATAAAAGTGTTTCGTTTTGAAAATGCAAATAATATGCCAAGCTATATACATGTCTTTACCAAAGTCGTTTTTACAATATCAATGCATTTTATTTCATGTGTTTTACAAACTAAAATCCTTTGTGAATTTTAATGACGCAGAGGCAGAAAAGCTGTCAACATTACTTGTTCCAATTATAGTTTTACAATCATTAAAATGTCTTTAGAGAAAGACAGTTTACTAAAATCTTTAAATTCGGGTATTTTTTTGTATCATAAAGATTGCATACATAATGTAACATCGTTTCAGTTCAAGTTTTGATGAACATGCACGAGTTTTAAATTAAGGAGCATAACAGAACAAAACTGTTTTACTCGGTATCATAAAACCATAATTATGCTTTTACTTCTATTGATTCTAATCTAAAAAAAATCCCTAAAGAACGACAAAACAAAATGTGCAAAATTAAATATTTGCAAGCTCGGTTTGATTTAGCGCGTTCATGGTAAGCTATAGAACTTTCTTAATATTTGTAGTAATAGTAAACAATGCAGTTCTTTGGTACGACAAGTAATACATTGTAATAGCAGTTAACAGGTAACCAACTATTGATAAAGTATCTCTATTAATTGAATTAAGATATAATTCCATTTTTGTTGATAACATTTTATGTGTTACCAAAAACATTAAATCTAGTTATGGACGATTTACACTCTTTGTTTATCTATAATTGACAGTAACAAAAATAAACAATACCAGGAGAATTTGTTATTCTAGCATATTTTGCTTTGATGATAATATGATATGATCAGCGCTATAACGCGCGATAGGGGGCCTAAATTCCAACTGTTTCAGAAATTTGATTATGTCTGTGCCCTTGCTATATTGATCTCTATTTCAATATTTAGAACATTGTATTAATTTTAAAGTATTCATTGATATTTTGTGAAGAATTTTTTATTATAACCATAAAGAACTACAATTTGTACACTGTATGAAACACAAAAAATAGGAAAACCATAGTAACTTTCAGTCATTTAATGCTCTAATCTTTTCTCAACTTTTCAATACTGTTTTTTAGACTTTTTCTATTTCTTTTCTTTGCCAAATGATTTAAAAGTTGTATGTAGGCTATGAGTAAATGTCAACCAATTAACCATATTATCAAAAAACACAGAGATAATGAATTGATAGTTGCATAGCCTAAATAATGCATTTAATTCCCCCAATATCTGGTCAAGTAAACATTGCAGTAGTTTTGCTTTGCTTCAAAATTTTGCAAATGTATTGACAA
This sequence comes from Ruditapes philippinarum, assembly GCF_026571515.1. Classification (NCBI taxonomy): domain Eukaryota; kingdom Metazoa; phylum Mollusca; class Bivalvia; order Venerida; family Veneridae; genus Ruditapes; species Ruditapes philippinarum. The sequence goes on along the minus strand of NW_026862024.1, from coordinate 91,943 downwards.
TGGTGTTGTAAGTAAAGACAATTACATTACAGTCAAAGGCAGTTAACAGTAACACCATCACAAAAACACACCCTGATCATTACACTTTGTAAGAATTATATACCGATGTTCTTTTAAAAGGATGCTCATTCAATTCGGTTTTATTTAGGGGATCAATAACTGCGTCGCAAAGTAATTTTGGGCTTATTAAATGAGAGTTTCAGAAGATACCCCAATTTTGTGGTTATTTTCTATTGTAAACCACTTTTGTTATAAGGTTTATATAGTTTGAATTGAGAAAAATAGGATGCCCTATATTTATTAATTGATGCTACTGCTTAATTATTATAATGTCATGACATGTAAAGGATTTATACATCTTTTTAGGAAGATAAATACTACATGTACATGTGAACCAAAACACAATGTTTGCAAAGTGCAATTATTCTAACTGTCTAACTAGCACAATTGTTTTTATTTTACAATGCATTTGTTTCATTTGCTTTGGCAGATAAAGTCTTATTGGAATTTTAATGACGCAGATGCAGAAAATTGTCAGTACAATTCGTTGCAATTATAGTTAAACCGGCATTAAAATGTCTCAAGAGAAAGACATATTTTACGACAAGTCAATGAATATGTGGCTTAGTATGATAACATTCACGACCATTGTGTAACATTGCTTTAGCTGGAGTACTGCATAATCACTCACTTTTGTTATGCATAAATAACATAACCGAAATATCAGAATACACTTACTACGGTTAATTAAAGTACGTTCTGAAGCTTCTTATTATTCGTTTTTACCTCGACTTCCGCTTACATATGAGACATTTATCATTTTTGAAATTTGTTATTGAGATTTTCTATATAACAATAATAACAACAACAACTTAATTACAGCACATCTTGTCCACTGTTTTAACTAGGCGAATTGAAAATAAAACGGCATTGTCGAACACTGCATCTACACCGTAGCAATTGTATAGTCAGATTAACCACGACCGATCTTTTTGTAAGTTGCCACTTGTTTTATTTGCATGGCAAAATTATAGCTATACATGTCAATTCACTATGATAACATACAGTCTGTACAATATGTAATGCTGAAGAATTTATTATAACCAATTATGTTTAAGCATTGAGATAGAGTGCAATATACCATGCACAGGTTATATGTATCTTTTCACAATGGATAAGAATATAATATTGAGAGAAATAAAGAATCCCTAAAGAACGCTCAAAACGACAAAATTGAAAATGTTGCAGGTTCGGTTTTATTGCGTCTGTTCATGGATGGTAATGGAATATGCAAGTTACCGCACACGCCCGCTTGCACCGGGTTAACCAGTATTCATCATTTAACATGAACTGGTATAATTTGGAATTTTGAAACATCCACAGATGTGTTCATATGGCGGTTAGCTCGGAACCTTCACTGTGACTAGTGCCATTCCATGAAAAGCGGCATATGGTCCCCAAGTAAACCAATGCGTGTGCCCTAAACGATAAAAACAATGGGCGGTGCTAAATAAAATAGAATTTTGAAAGGGGATCAGAGGTTATGAAGTCTTCGTTGGTCTACAATAAGAAAAGATTATCTTCAACTTGATAAACCGAAGCATAACTAGTCTGAATTTAACTTCAAATCTTATCTTAATGCAAGCAATCTTGATAAAAGACGCATTTAATCCAGTATTTGTCCACATCATCATTTCGGTAGGTTTGAGATATATTACACAAGTTTCATTTAGATTTATGTTGAGGAAACATTTTTCGCAAAAGAAAATTTAAGTAAAAGATACAAACAACTAAGTAGTATAGTTTTAAAACTCATTTCAGCATATGATGTTTAATTTGTATCTGTGTTCTTATAATAAAACCAGACATGAACTTGTCAGACATATAAATAAATGTCTGAAGCTAATGAGAAAGTTTTGTACGGTACGTTCCAAACAGCCCACAATTATCCCAAATGATTTTCTCTAAGGCTAGATAGTGTCGTCTCTGTCTTTTAACCAAATATTTTCTTCAATTTGAAATATCAACAGTCGTTCTAATAACATAACATTGCATATATTTAGTCAACACATAGACTTGCACAAATAATCAGTTCAACCCATTCTATATGTTAAGATTATAAAGACATGACACCCTAAAACAGCAAAAAAAGACAACAAAGCAAGAACGTTCCGCAACCCTGAACAAAACAACAAAACATAGACGAAAGCTAAACTGTGAAGTCAAATTTTCGTTGTAAATGACATATTTTTAGCAAAGGATAAACAGCCGAGCTTCAAACGTTTGTTGGCGGGCGATACTAGCGAAGGGATGAGTCAATCGTATTGAAAATACCTTATTACCATTTACTTACCCTGCGCGACATGAAGGCAATATGTCGCTTGACAGCAAATATATGTTATTAATATATGATTTAAAGGAAAAAATAACAACAGAAAGCACAAAATATCACAGCTCTTTGTCATATAGTTTTAAAAATATTTTTAGTATTCACATGTCTTTTCCGTTATAAATATATGCACAAACCAACCCAGGGTAGGCAATGTTTTTCAAAAGACATGAACTTATGTTTAAGTGTTTCATAAAACTAATGTTCATCAATTATCACGGTCAAGGTCTAATATTTAAAATATATCGTGCTGATAAGTTTTATGCTCCTTAACACAATGACAAATTCTTTGGCGTAAAATAAATTTGCGACTATGATTTAACATTCACACACGCCATCCAGCAAATGCAAATATAAAGGAAGTCTGTAAACAAAAGCTTCACTCTAAAATAATACATGAACTTTCTTTTAAATAGAATAATTAAAATAAAATAAGATTACTAGTATTGACATTCCACTCAGGTGCTCGCATGTACAATAAATAATACACGGGCGAGCACATTGATACTTCCTCCACAAGTAAAGCTAGAAGTCGCAATATGGTCTATACTGTGTTTGGTGTTATGTAAAACCCAACCGAAAAAGTACTTTCAACTAAAAATGTCAAAATGAATTTTGCATTATTGAGAAGTTTCCAAATGCAAATTTAACACCTTCCAAATATTGTCTGTTTTCTAAAGCAATCAATATTAATATACTTATGCTCTAAGGAAATCACCTTTAACGAGAAAATGACGTTTAAGTTTTAAAGAATTATTCATCATTTTAACGCAAAACACGATAATCAATATTTAAAAAAGTAATTGAAAGCATGAACGCAAATATATATACTAGTATATGTCTCGTAGTTTGAGAAGAACAATTATTATGTTTCATTTAAAGTGACACTATATGCCCCTTTAAACTGTCAAGATGTGCTAAATTAGTATATTTAGATATTTTACTATTGTTATGGCGATCGAATGATTATTGTATAATTACAAATTTGTTGGATTAAATACAAAAGCTGCCGAAAATAAAAAAAAGATACTGCCCCACTCTTTTTATAACTAAAACATTACCGATAATTTCTAAAGGATATTTATAGATATTTATAATATTGTCATAAAGACACTTCGTTGCGCTGACAAATACAAATTATTTAGGATACCACTTTCATACACATATTAAATTTCCTCACCTTCTGTTTTAAGATTAGTTTTGCAATGTTCACGTTTTCACGTCTTTATCACTTTCGAAGTTTCAGGTTTAGCACCATGTTGCATGTTGTTGTTTTTTTTTTATAAATAATTGGTACCATTTTGTTACTAGAAAGTATTTTGTTTTAAATCATACGACACGGTAATTTCGATTTAAATCTTAGAGGAAATTGCACACCAATTATTTTATTTATAAATGAATATATATACTTTATTCTTTCTAGCTCTATATTCCCATTCCAGGAGGATGCTGAATATTTAAAATGAATAAAGTTGACATTCAAGCTTTGCAAAACATTCAATTTGTGTAATGTTTTATTGTTTGATCTTAATTGTAATTTTCAATAAACGGTGGTGAACCTTTCAATTTCTCAAATGTTTGTTATTGTTGCAAATATTATACTTTTAAAATCCCTCCTCGATAAATTACTATTTAGGATCTGATTCATTGCCAATATTTTTTGACGAACGAATATTTTATGTATTCAATATCTGCCTTTTGTTTCTTACAACTTAATTAGCCCTTTTATATTTTCTTCCAGCGTTCTTTTTTTTAAATAATTGAACAAAGTTTGTACATTGACAGCGATTATAAGAATAACCCTAACATAATCCAAGAGCAGTTTACATAGACAATAAGAAACATTTTCCATTATAAATACAACTAAGCAAAGTCTTTAGACTTAAAGCATAAAACTTAAAGTACGCATTGATCGTTAATGCACGCTATATGAGTGGAGTTAGTGCGCGTATAGTTTGCAATTGTATCTATCACAGAGGTTGTTGTTTAGCATTTTTATATCTTTGTTCTTGATATATAGACAAATACACTGAACAGTATTAAATAATTTTAGTGTTATTCTTTAACCATATAATAACTATCTGTTTATGTTTAAGATATACTTATTGGAGTGCTATGCTATAAGTGATACTGAATAGAAAACGTATCAAGTCAAAGTATTCATGGGATATGTGTTGATAGAAATAAAACATGGCTACGCTAGTTCATAATGTTTTAAGTAAACTCAATTAAAAATTCCCATTTTAAAACGAATTTCATAGACTTTTTACATATGATATGAAGATGTTATCTAATAATGCATATATTGTGTAAATAATGGACTACTGCAATACTATATGGGAACAAACCTGCTAATCGGGTACCAAAAATGGGGACAAACCTGCAAATCGGGTACAAAAAAATAAACTTAAGAAGAAAAAAATAATATAAAAAAGTGGGCACTTCCAGTAACAACAGTTACCACATGGTAATTAGTTTTTAAAAGTAAAGATATTCTGGCACCAAAATAAAAATCTTTAGTTTCCTAGGCTTTTCTCGTAAAGATAGATATAATCTTTGCTCTTCAGAGTATGAAAAATAATTCTCACTTCAGGTCACGGATAAGTTATAATAAACAAACATTGTTATTATATGATCTAAATATAGCTAAAATCTTATTGGTCCAAACAGTAGTCAATCATATTCAATGGGTGTAGTATCATATTCACTGTCTGAATTGGATTTTTCTCAGTCTAAAGATAGATAAAGACTTATATTCAATGACCATATATCGTAGACTGTTAATAACGCGTGCTTATTAAAAATAATTGTTGCGTTTTGTTCTTTATGGCATATAACTCGATTAAGATATCATTATTTACAATTATATTTAAAAGGTATATCGCAACGATGACTATAAACTTGAATTACTTTTGTATGCGCAGCGTTCGCGTAGTTGTTGCACGCCTTTTACGTGCGTCTTTTCTCCCGCGCTTTAACGAAACAGGCAAAAGTTGTGCATGTATAAAGTTGTACTTTCTGTGATCTTTTTAAAATTCTTATGGCCTATTCATATAATAAAACAATAAATGGTGATATTCACCACAGAAAGTCATATTGACCTCGGCTATCGCCTCGCTCAATATGTCATCTATCTGCCGGGGAATATCACATCATATTCAATGGCACATTAGTCAATAATTGTATAATATTACAAAGTGACTCATTTATTGAAACTTAGAAAAATATAATTATACAGATAAATTTCTAAATACCTCTCTTTATTTACATGAAATGCTAAATTTGGTAATATCTTTATAAATAATGCTTATTGGAACTTACAATATTGACAAATCTTAATTTGAGCATCATATTTATGAAATAAAACCATGAAGAAATTGTGTTACAGGATCTTTAAAGTATGCTATATATAACTCCGATGAAGTTTATATAAATATTTTTACGAGATTCACAATGTAATGTGTATGCTTGTAAATAGTGAACAAACTACTGCTTACAATAAATTTCATTTTAGTATTCCACGTAAAACATGTTTGAAAAAAGAACACATTTTGGAAACAGCAAATTGTCACTGCTGTACTCATTCCTAACTAAGGAAATTACTTTGATTCATTTCCATAAAGCGGTCAAGGGAAACGTGATAATGGAGGCGCCAAATTTTGCAGCGATATATGAGACGGGTAAAACAGATTTATATGAGAATTTGTTCTGATCGGTTTTGAAATTATTGCAGAAAATCGCATGTTATAAAAGATTTTTAGAACATTTTGAAATAAAAGCACAGGAAATGAAAAAAAAAATTCCCTATAATCATTCACAAAATGATTACAGATTACATTTTTTGTCAATAACCGACAGCGATAATTGAAACAGTTGGCGTCAATAAAAGTGAAGGAAGTGCAAATTATTGCTTTATTATCAGAACTTAAAATTTAAAGACATCAAAATGTTCACTCGGGTTTCAAAAAACTTGTATTTGGCGTCTTAAACAACTAAGACAATACATTAAAATAATCAATTTTCCTATAAATGTCAAAACATGCTATTATAAGAATGATAAGGATGAAAAAATCTTACGAGCAGCAAAAAGGTATTGAAGTTCAACGTACTATTTTACACTTTATCATAACTACAAGATGAAATGTTTCAATGAGTGTCTTTCTTAGAGTATTGTTTTATGTAATTTGGTCATGGAAAAAATATCACATGTGATTTAGTATGAAATATGTTGTCATAGTATCGTATTGTCAGGAATAGATATGAAAGCCGATTTGTTTTTAACTGAGTGTAATTATAATTTCATGCCATTTTCTTGAACTTTGCCTTAACATTTATGCAATTGTTATCAAAAAATAGTTGAAATAATACAAAAAGTTGTATCAATACTTTCGAAATTCGTATCTGTGTCCTTCCAATTCTATGGTTAATTAGTACATGTGGTAATAGTCAGTAGTAGTTGTTTTCACACCAACAGTTTGAAGATGTCTAGCTTGTTCTTAGAATTAGTATCTCTTTGAATTTATATATTTCACACAAAAGGGAAGTATATCTTACATCATGTAAGATATTATAGGACCGGTATGTTGCATTAAAATTGAAAATCTAAATGATTTTAAGACAGTTTTATAAGAATCAATATGAAATAATTATCCCAGGCAATTTAAGATACACATATCCAAATATACAGGGACTTTGCAAAAGGTAATGTCAATAAAAAACTTGTAAATAGTCACTTTGATTTGTGCACAAAACGCTTTGCTTACTATGTGATATAAACCTAACAGAAATAGTATTATAAAATAGTTCTTGAAGAGTCAAGTTCCGTTTACGAACTAATAATCGCTTTATCAATGTTAATCTTCATTTAGAAATGCATTTGATAATGTAATACAATTATATTTGTCATATTAACAGCATTAAAGAAAACGTAATATTTCATTTCAGCTTAGGATATTGACCAGTTTATCCCAAGCAGTTACAATATATCACTGGACTAGATACACACCAAGTGTTTTAAATTATGCATTTTATGTTCATGTACAACAAAATGCAACGAGCGTTATGTTTACAAATAATTTAATAATTTGGTAACACATTAACAAAATAAAGTACGTTTTTGTATGTTTATTGTTATAACTCCAGAATTTTAATTAAAAACTTAAAGAAACTATATCATCTTACTGTCTTCCGTCAATTGCCAAAACATAATTCAATAACAAACGTAACACTGTTTTAAGAGAAATATATTCCCAGTTTTATGCATCTTGCTTTTAACTCAGTCATAACCAGTCATATTAAGACAAACAAAGGTAAAAATGTAATGTTGACACATACCCCTCTGTAATTATTATGATGATACTTTAATGGTTTAGACCAATCAGTATTGTCTATGTTAGGATTTCTCTTTAAGGCTTTCTAAATACAAAAGTCTTCAACATTAACAATCAAAAGTAAGTTTTACTTTAACCTTTGAAATGCTTATTTTGTAGAAAGACTGATATTTAAAGCGACACTGACATTTCAAATTTTATCGTTTAATTTAATCAATGAGGAATAATAAGACAGAGGTTTATTGGAGACAACCATTTCAATAAGTTCTCGTATAAGAATTCAAAGTTCCATAATGAGTAACGAAAACAACAAATGAAATGTGAAATATTCGTTATATTTGATGACGTTTAATGTCCTTGTAAAACATGTTTTTCTTAACTAACATCCTTCTGCGGATACAATTGAAATCTATGAAATTGAACTATATATATTATACTTAAAAAGAAACATGTATTTTTACATTCATTTTCAAGTATATTTTTTTCCAAATTCACATAGAGACAATGTCGTATGTTTGGTTCTCATCAAACAGAGGGTATGTGGTTTATGTAGCAATAAATAATAAATGACATTTTATTTTGTCTTTTTAATCCATACAAATAGAGAGTCCAGGTTTTACGGAAAGAGTCAGACAAAACTTCGCGTCACAAAATCATTAGCCTGTAAATGCATTGATCTGCTTTATAACAAAAGAAATCTCACATCTCTTCCAAGCGAACTATATTATAAGCAATAAGACCTTATTTCTTGAACCATTTTTGCAAACCCTAATGGCATTTCATTGTTTCGGGAGGCCTTTGCATTTAGTCAATATTTAGGAAAGCTTATATTTATGGAGACGGAATTATATTTGACACAGAGTGGTGTCTAACTTTTAAGGTTATATTTAATACAATTAAAAGCACAATGCTACATTCTTCATCGAATATTACTTTTGAGTACTTAATGTTATTTTGATAGTATAACTTTAAAATCATTCACAATAAAAACTGTATGGAGCAATGCGTATACATTTTTACATGCTTTGCAGTGGAAAGTGAACTTATATTTGATAATTTTCACAGTGAAATTATATTTGATAATTTTCACTGTAGCCGGATTATATTCGAATACCGATGAAAATAATATTTCATAAATAAATGGAATTATCAACAGCAATAAATTTCGTCGTATGTAAATTTTGTTTCTTTAGGAGAAACAAGTAAATAACTACTACATACATTGTGTTAAAAATGTTACGAAATTCGTGTAATTTTTCAAAACTAAATTTCAACATTGGTACTTTGACGTCATGATGTGATGACGTCATGAAGAGGAACGCATGACGTTACGTAGCAAAACAAGTAAAACGATTTTAAATTACTAAAATAAAGCATGAAATAAATAGAAAATTTGTTTGTTTTGCATGTAAAACTGAAATATATTTCACTCGTGAACTAATAACTTCACTGTCAGACATTAACTTTTTGAATGTTGCTGCAAATGTTCCGGAGAGATTTCATTTTATCAAGTAAAGTCTTACAAAACTTTTTGACTCAGTTCCATTAAAAAAATTGATAAATCATCGATAGGGTAATAAACTTGTATACTTTATCAATTAAGACTTAATATCATGCAGTTGTATATGATGAATTGGCGTTCTTTGTTAGAAGATATCGCTTTCTTGAAACATTACAGAAGTGCATAATATGTCCTGCAACCATTGCAGTAAAGGTAAAAGTCCGGTGGACAATTTGTTATATCAATATAAAAATATAATAAGATATGTTGTAGTATAATTACCTATTATTTGGATCATCAGTAAATAATTAATACCTATATTTAAACAGAGATTGATAGACACTTTCATTCAAAATTGGCATGTTGATAACGAGAATAGTCGTGTTTTAACAATGTATGCAAACCTTAAAGACTGGGACGTTTTGTATGAGTATTAACCATATATATATATATTTAACCTAGTAACCTAAGACTAGTTAAAAGTAAATTGAATATATTCTAGAAATGAACGGTCTTTATTTATTGTAATACGCATGACCTTGAAGATGAATATCATTTCCTACTTATATGTCCATGCTATTATAGTATTAGACTAAAATATATAAAACGTTACCATTATGTTTATCCAAGTGCAATTTAATATAAATATATCCTTGTTTCTTATAGTAGTATGGTTACTAGAGGCTAATAGTCTACATAATATGTAGCGCAAGATTGAAAAACTAACCGTGATATTTGGAGGACAACGTTTACATATTCTGAAGTTTCCATCAGTACCAGTTCCACTTTCGATGAGACAGACTTAGACGAGACAGTACTTTTCTATGTGTATGATATATTACAACAACAGAACAAACAGTGCATTCAAGACTTGTACAACAAGAACATTATAATTTTACATATACATAAAAGTACATGATAATAAAAAAACACAATGGACAAATCAGCGTATTATCACAAATTCATACCTTTAAAGGATTTTATTATGAATAATAGTAGTTCTATGAGAAAATACAAGTTTGATATTACGAGATAGATTTTTTGACAATAGTCTTTCTTTTATTAACAAATCTACGAGTTTAATTACTTCAATAAAGTAAAATTGAATGGCAAAAAATGGTTTAATTATGGTATACATTTATTGATGTACCATAGGCTTGTAAATTATAAATAAAGAATCCAAACGCTAAATGCGCATTGAGAGAATAATGTAAAATTTATAACTGATGTTATTTGTTGTTTTGTTGAGAAAAACGTACAAATTGTGCATCTTTTGAATAAAGTACATGCGTAACAGTAATATAAAAGTGTTTCGTTTTGAAAATGCAAATAATATGTCAAGCTATATACATGTCTTTACCAAAGTCGTTTTTACATTATCATTGCATTTTATTTCATGTGTTTCTCAAACTAAAATCATTTGTGAATTTTAATGACGCAGAGGCAGAAAAGTTGTCAACATTACTTGTTCCAGTTATAGTTTTACAATCATTAAAATGTCTTTAGAGAAAGACAGTTTTACTAAAATCTTTAAATTCGGGTATTTTTTGTATCATAAACATTGCATACATAATGTAACATCGTTTCAGTTCAAGTTTTGATGAACACGCACGAGTTTTAAATTAAGGAGCATTACAGAACTCGGTATCATAAAACCATATTGATTCTAATCTATTTAAGAACGACAAAACAACATGGGCAAAATTAAAATTATTGCAAGCTCGGTTTGATTTAGCCCGTTCATGGTATGCTATAGAACTTTCTTACGCAATGTCAATTAATATTTGTAGTAGTAGTTAACAATGCAGTTCTTTGATACGACAAGTGATAATTGTAGTTAACAGTCAACCAACCATTGATAAATTATCTTTAATAATTTAATTAAGATATAATTAAATTTTTGTTGATAACATTTTAAGTGTTACCAAAAAATGGACGATTTACAATATTTGTTTATCTATAAAAGAAATCAATACCATTTGTTATCCTAACATATTTCGCTTTGATGATAATATGATATGATCAGCGGTATAACGCGCGATAGGGTGCCTAAATTTCAACTTGTTTAGAAATTTGATTATGTCTATGCCCTTGCTATATTGATCTTTATTTCAATATTTAGAACATTGTGTTAATTTAAAAGTATTCATTGATATTTTGTGAAGGATTTATTATTATTACCATAAAGAACTACGATTTGTACACTGTATGAAAAACAAAAAATAGTCTAATGAAGTCTTCGTTGATATTCTAAAAAAAGAAAAGATTATCTTCAACTTACGTTGATAAACCGAAGCATAACTAGTGGGAATTTAACTTACCTTTAAACTTATCTTCATTTAAGCCATCTTGATAAAAGGCGCATTTAATCCAGTATTTGTCTACATCATCATTTCGGTAGATTTGAGAGATGTTGCACATGTTTCATTTAAAATATGCTAAGTAAACATTTTTCGTAAAAATACAATTAAAGTAAAAAATACATATTGTGAGCTACAACCAACTAAATAAAAAACTTTTAACTCATTTCAGCATATGATGTTTAATTTGTATCTGTTTTCTTTTTATAAAACCAGACATGAACTTGTCAGACATATAAACCAATGTCTGAAGCTAATGAGAACTTTTTATACGGTACGTTCCAAACAGCCGCACAATTATCCCAAATGATCTTTCTCGAAGGCTAGATAGTGTCGTCTCCGTCTTTTAATCAAATATCTCTTTCAATTTCGAAATATCAAAAGTCGTTCTGTTCTGGTGACATAACATTGCATATATTTAGACATCACATTATTTTGGACAAATAATTAATTCAACCCCTTCTTTATCTTAAGATTACAAAGACATGACACCCTAAAACAGCAAAAAGACAACAAAGCAAGAACGTTCCGCAACCCTGAACAAAACAACAAAACAACAAAACATAGACGACAGCTAAACTGTGATTACAAATTTTCATTGTACATGGGGTTTTACAGCAAAGGATAAACAGACGATAACACGACAATAAGCTTAAGGTATTAGGACCCTAATGGGCACTATCAGGAACTAAAGAATTGACATCATAGGTCAGATGTATACCTTAAAGTACACCTGTATGCAAAATTTAAACAAAGTTTACCGTACGGAAATCAAGTTATGACCACTTTTCTGAACTCAAGCTAGGATGTTATGAGGGCCCTTTTTTAGAAATGAGGAACATTTAAATAATCTGCAATAACATTCTAATGAAAAATGTTTTCCCATGAAGTTTTGGTAAGAAACAAATAGTACCATTCAGCTAACAATCCACATAAGCAAAATTATGGTTTCTACTTAAAATTTATGAAATCTGTATAAAAATGTTACCCTGCCCCACCCATTTTTACCACATGTCTGACCATTTTTCTACTAAGGGAGCCTAATTCAAAAAATTCTTAAAATTTACCCAAATGAGTGCCTGTTTTCAAAGTTTCCCTAAATTTTAAAAAAAGTATATTGGTTGATCTTGTAAAATATGAAATACTTTTACCGTCTAGTTTTGATCATATTACACTTTGAAAATATCAGGTACCATATTTATTACTAGATTTAGCATAATTTAGCCAATAAATACCTATATAAATTAAAAATTCAAAATAAAACACTTTTTTCTTTCCATATGGGACATGAGAGATACATAAATAATGTTAAAAGAAAAAAAAGAAAGAAAAAAAAGTTGACCCTTCTGGGGATTGAACCCATGGCCCTCATTTTCAATGTTGTTAACAGTAATTCTAGCCTATTTGAATACTCTTCAAAGCGGAGGTAATGCATTAGGGTGCTAATACCTTAAAACAGTTTGTTTGTCGGTAGACACTAGCAAAGGGAAGAGCCAATTGTATTGAAAATGCCTTATTACCATTTACTTACCTTACGCGGCATGAAGGTAACAAGTCGTTTGACAGCAAATGTATGTTACATGTATTAATATATGATAAGAGGAAAAATAACAATAAAAAGCACAAACTACCACAGCTCTGACATATAAGTGTTTCATACAAACTAATGTTTATCAAGGTCAGTTATTTTAAAAATGTTTTGCCGATAAATTATTGATTACTAAACGCAATGGCAAACTTTATTGTGTAAAAAATGTCACATTAGTGTTTACAGTATAGCATTATAGCATTATAGGGTTTTTGCTCACGATCATAAGTCTATTCATTTGTTTTGGTAATATTTCAACAGGGAGGTATACATATATAAATCTAACACCTTCCAAAAATTGTCTGCTTTTTAAAGCAATCGATCTTAATATACTAATGCTCTAAGGAAATCACCTTCAACGAGAAAATGACGTTTAAGTTTGAAACAAATATACATCATTTTAACCCTAACACAATAATCAATATTTTTTAAAAACATTTGAAAACATGAACGCTATATGCTCGTTTTAGCATTGTCATAATGAGATAAATTAGTTGTATGCTTATGTTCTTCACTCTATTATTGACGATTGAATAATGATTGATAAATATGAAGGATAGAATATATGAACTGCCGAAAATAAAAAAATGACTACCCTGTTTCAAAATAGAACATTACCGATAATTTCTGAAGGACATTTATAGATATTTTTTACATTTTCATAAAAACACTTCGCTGTGCTGACAAAAAACAATTAATTTAGGATAACAAACTACAGTACGCATCAATTACTCACATTATATTTTGTCATTGGTTGTGCAATAATGTTCACTTTTGTATGTTTCTTTTTAAATAATGGGTACCATGTTGTTACTAGGGCATGAATTTTAGAAACTATTTTGTTTTAAAATCATAATCATTCGACATGGCGATTTGGACAGTAGATAGCCAGATATATATCAACCTTAATTAGACAACAATTATGATAACTAAAATAAAGATAAAAACTAAATTAAATTATTGTTCTTTAATATGAAATTAAAAATCAATTTTAATTATATAATCATTTACTAATAACTATACATATATCATTCCTTCTAGTTCTATTTCCGTATTCCAAGTGGATACTGAATTTTCAAATTAATTATAACTGAAAATCCAGATTAAGCAAAACATGTACAATGTTCTATTGTTTGATCTTAATTGCATTGATCTTAATTGTCATTTCAATACCGGATGAACTTTTTAATTTCTTAAACGTTTCTTATTTCTACAAATATTATACTTTCAAAAGCCCTTCTAGTAAAATTGTTTTCTATTATCTGATTCACTGGAAATATTTTAAGTTCGTTTTGATGAACGAATTGATTTTTTTGTATGCAATATCTGCCTTTTGTTTCTTACAACTTTATATGCCCATTTTATAGTTTCTTGATTTATTTCAAATAATTAAACAAAACATGTTCATACATTGACCACGATTATAAGGAGAACCTTGAAATAATCCTACAACAATTGATTTAGACTATAAGAAACATCTTTAGATAACAATAAAACTAAGCAAAAGTCTCAAAACCTAAAGGGACAAAACTTATAGTATATATTGATTGTTAATGTACGCTGAATGATTGGAGTTAGGTCGCGTATATTTTGCTATTATACTTATGTTAAGCATTTTTATATTTATAGTCTTGATATACTGACAAATACACTGAACAATAGGAACTAATTTAGTTGTAATATTGTATGTATATCATATTTGTTTAAGTTTTAGATATACTTCTTGGAGTTTTCTTTTGTATAAATCTGAGTGTTAAATATGGGAAGGAATATTTGCTTAAAATAATATAAATAATCTTAATTAAATTTGCAATCAGTACATAAGAATAAAACACACCTGTCTTTAACACCTGTTAAGAACTTTTTATGTAACTGACTCGTGTCTAAGTGTTTGTTATTTGGTTTAAAAATAAAAAAATTATCGGATTCCGAAAAAGAAAATTAATGTTCAAAAGTGGGCACTTCTAGTAACAACAGATACCATTACCTTATGGTTATAAAGTTTTTTTGAAAGTGAACATGACTTTGCACCAAAATATATACCTGAAGTACTAGTCTTTATTTTTGTAAAGATAAAACCTTTGCTCGTCAGAGTATAAAAAATAATTATCACTACTGGCCAAGAACAAATTATATGAAACATTGACTTTACAAAGTGACGCGTTTATGGAATACATTTCCATCTGACATAAAATACTGTTAACTATCGACATTAAGTGTAAAATAAACAATTCTTGTCTTCCACCTTCCCGAAAAATGGGGATATAGAAATGGGCTCCGTCCGACTGTTCGTCTGTCTGTCTGTCCGTCATTATTTCTGTCTATCTGTCCTTCCGTCAAACTTTCGAATCCAGACCATAATTTCTCATTCACCTATCATATTGGATTTTAAGATTACATGGCCATAACTGTTTACAATGGTTAGACAACGAGTTATGCGTAACACCCAGGCTCTTACCTTCAATATCAAGGTCATACTTGGTGATTAAAGGTTAACATTGACTGTCTGTTGGAGGGTATATTTTGAGTTCAGTCCATAATTTTCATGGTCATCAAGGGATTTTAAAAATGCTTGGCACAAATGTTCACAATAATAAGACAACGTGCCATGTTAAACACCCAGATCCCTACATTCAAGGTGACATGTACATGTCAAAGCATGATTTGTTAAAGGGTAATTTTGTGTCCGATCCATATTTTTTCATCGTTCAAGGATTTTGAAATTACTGGGCATAAATGTTCACAATAATAAGACGACATTTCATGTTCAACATCCAGTACGCAACACCCGGGCACCTATCATCAAGGTCAAGGTCACAGTTTGGGTCAAAGCTTAACATGGCCTATTATAAGACATATTTTTTGCCCGGTCTTTGGTCATTCAAGGGATTTATAAATAACTTTGCACAAATGCTCACAATAAAGAGAGATGTGTCATGCGCAACATCCGGACCCCTACCTCCAAGGTCAGGGTCAAATATTTTGCAGAATATTAAGAACGCCTTGTTTATGTGATAAAGCGATTGTGCATGATTGAAACTATAAACGACTTAACTTCAAATTTTAAAATAATAATTAGTTTAGTTTAAGAAACTGACAACTTAGATTTTCCTTTCAATGCATATTCTTAGGTCTTATTTTAGATGTAATTATTGCTGCATTGGTATTAACGTCGAAGTTAATTAAGTGCACATGCTTTTACAAACTCCATTCTATTTTCTAGAAACAAAAAGTACTTTATATACAAAAGCGTTAAGGGAATCAAAATCAAGGTTGGAACCCGTTTTGAGTTTGAAAAAGAAATTGTAACACACATTTCGCAAAACAGCTTCACATAATAAGCACTAATCAAAGGATTTGATGTATTTTATTTAAAAAAAACTCAGGGGAGCCGATCAAAAAATAAAGGAATGCATGGATTTAACAAATTCTTGTTATTAAAAGAACTTATGCAAATAGTTATAAAATATAAACTGATTAGATAATAAATGTATCTGATGAAGAAAACAAAGGATATATAAAAATGCTGAATATTTCAATGTCCCTGAAGTATTATGCGCATTTGATATGTTTCTTTGAAAGTCTCATTTGTTTGTAAGTGCAAAACTTAAACTATCAGTTGCCCTTAAAAAAATCTTAAATAGCACTATTTTTTATCGTTATTGTCAGAAGATGTTAAATTGGCCATGTCTGGACATAAGACATGTAAAATAAGTTTGAAAAAACGCAGTTCTAAAAACATAAAATAGTTTTCTTCTGAAAAGAAGCTGTAAAATAAACATAGAAAATAACGTCTTTTTTACGTTGATTGACAGAGATAAGATAAGTCAAACACGATAACGTTTACATTAATCGGTCATACCATTATGATATAATGGTTTGTGCAAGTTATTCAGTTATTACACTTTGCATTTTTATTGCAATACAGAAGAATGAAAGTGAATATGGATACGTCAAACTAAGTAGCGTAGTGGTTAGAGAGTTCAGATTATGAGGAGAAAGTGTAAGTTCAAGTCTGCAATAGTGCAATATTTTTTTGTGTTTGTATGGTTTTTACTTTCAAAAAACATTTTCATATTCTCTCATAAACCTGTGATTTATAATTTTGTACAATTTAAAGTTAAACTTACAACGGTTAAATAGCAAAATTGAATGTATTTGAGTTAAACAGTCATTGAACAGATTCAATAGTATTGTCAATGTAATGCTATTTTAAAACTCTGAATTCAATTTGCTTCATTTTTTACAATTTCGGCTCAATTGTATATTTATATAATCAAATTTCTTCCAATCCTCATTTATCACTCTAATCATGACTGTGCGGGTTACCTCTAACTTAACCGGTCGGAAGCGAATGTTTGTAAACCTAAATGTTCTCATATACCGGTAGTATTGTATGAAAGAGGAACTAAAATCCAGATCTTTGAAAAAAAAATATAAGAAAAGAAAAAATGCCTTTTTCCAGGAATCGAACCAGGGTCTTTACACTGATGAAGCCGACACTCAACCACTACGCTAATAGGCTGAACGGCTAAAAATGAGTAATTATTTTGGTGATTAAAGATTTAGGCAATAAATAATATGCTTTGTATAAGAATTATCGACACACCTTTTAGTCAATATTGATGTAAACAGATAATGAAAGGAATAGCGAATTCGAGCTGTATATTCTCAATTGTTCAATCATTCAAATAGTGTAATTAAAACAATCTTTATGTTTGTATAATGTACTATATTTTGTTCAACGCCTCAAATCTGATTACAGATACTGAACCACATAATGTTCAGTCAAGTATAAAGAGACAACGGAAGTTGTAGGTTTTCATTAACAGACAGTCGGTGTCACACGTTTTATCACAATTCATGTTAACCAATACAATACTTGAGATCGACATGTAAATTTTGCAATCTGTGTTGTGTTTAGGAATACGTTCATTAAATGCCACCCTTCCTTGTTGATCTTGTTATTCATATTCTTTTGCATTGAATATGGATCGTTAAATCATTACTTTAAAATACTTCTTTAACCATTTTTAAATTATATTATTACCATAGTTACCAGTGCTTACATAATTAGAATCACCTTTACACCACTGCCTCGAAATATGATAATACTTAAACCTCGGCTGCCTCGAAATAACGACGACAACAACAACAAAAACAACAACAAACACTGCCAATCCTTATCAGTACAGGTGTAATGACCTATGTGAGAGCAAAGTGATTAAAATGCCACTCAGACATCAATTTGTGTTACAATTTCCTTAAGTACTTGAACTTTTTGTTTCAATTAAACGTAATGGTGATCCATTACTTTTTGTAGACACTGTGTTCTGTATATGTATTACGTCTGTTTAATCTAAATGACGAAACGGACATTAAATTAACACAAGGAATACATATAAGATTACTGAGAATTCTAACGTTTTTAAATATGCATTATTGGATGCATTGTCTTTTTTCATAATGTCTGAGGTATTGATTTTCATGGAAATGGCCCTTGGTTTCATATAGATATATTGGTCAAATAAAAATTGTATTGATGACAATGAAAGAACAAACGATAACAAGAAGATACAACCTTGGTTTGAATGAGTTTGTCTTTAATGTGCAACATTTCATATGCCAAATATGAAGTAAAAATCTATAATAAGAACGAAGTAACGTTTAGTACCTTATTCAAGTAATTTTGCAACAAGTGCAACAACTTTCACTGGTACAGCAATATGTCTTTTTCTACGTCACACTGATAATATTCAGAGATTCCGTTATTCTCTATTATACAATTACTCTGTTAATACAGGTAAATAAAGGTTAAGACGGTATAGGAAATATAAAATCAAGTTTGAACGATGTGATAAGAAGTAAACCTTATTAATATAACACAGCATCTAGTCAACATTATGTCAAAACATGGTAAAAACATGGAATGAAATATTGTTTTGTTGTAAATCAATAAATAAACATTTGATATATTTCATAGTAATCATAGAGTAGTCATCAATGTCCTTGCCTCAAAACAAATAATTAAAGGCCTCCTCACACTTGGCTAAAAGCACTGACGTCGTTGGGGGGATGCATCCATTGAAAGTACCCTTCTTGTTGATCTTTGTTTTTATACGCTGCGTATAAACTATAGACTATGAGAATTCGTTATTATTAGTATCAGCACTTTATATATAGCTTGTAATATTAGCATTGGTATGATTGTGAGCTTTTCAATTCGTTAACAACATTTTGTTCACCTGAAATAAAATATTTTGCGTAACAAATAAATATGTGCGATAGCTTGCAAACTGTAGAAAATAATTACGTTTATTCCTTTTTTATACGAATTGCATAAGGGTAAAAACAAATGACATCTGTTACAAATGGTTAGGTTTAAGAAAACAAGTAGCATACACTATTAAGCGAATCCTTGCAAAAGTTAAAAATGACATGCGAAAACATACGAGTCGTAACCATAAGTAGTTTTGAGCTTTTTTAGAGTACAGTTATGCGTTTTGTGTCGTGATTTCTTGATACCCATATATAAAAGCATAAAGCTTTTATACTTTCTGTCGCTAAAATGGAAATAAACTCATTGTCAAAGGGTACTCAAAATGCGTTTGTTATGGCTCAACGCAACACTTAAAGGCTACATTATTCCAGATGAGCAAACATAATGTAAAACAACACAATTTTAGACACAAAAAAACAAAAACAAAAAACAAAAGCACATCATACGTGTGTTTTTTATTTCCAATATAAGCAACACACCAAGAGAGTTGATAAAAATAGTCGATCAGTAATGGTCAAAGAGCAAACTTCTAGGGGATATAATCCGGGTGCAATAATTGCTGAATCTGTTCGTGATTATAGTAATGCATCATTTGCCCTGACCCTTTTTCCGGCTTTCGGTGCTTAATATTGGGGAGGACTTGACAAAAATATCAACACTTAGATAAACAACTGGGAAAAAACTTGCCATTTCGGGTTTATTATACCATAACTAAACTTTAAAGCTACATACACTCAGGTTCGTTGAGCGACCGCTTAAGTATTTACTGCAAGTTGATATAGATTCAACTATATTTGGTTTAGTATTAGTCCGACACTAATTGTTATTTTCATCACATTTAGTGCATGCCAGTATGTTTTCGTTAATTCAATATTTCAACGAGATGTTTTGTTTAGGAAATAGATATGAATTCTGAGTGCATTTTTGTAGAATAATGCACGGTTTGAGATCAAATGCGTAGTAATATTATCACGAAGGCCGATAGGCCTGAGTGATTAATTACAAAGCATTCAAACGAAAACCGTGCATTATTAAACAATAATGCACGAAGAATTAATATCTATTTCCATTCTAACAAGTCAAGAAAAAATATAATTATTATTTTAAAGTTGTACTTTATGTTTGGTGGCTTAATTTGTTTTCGTCTCAGAGTTTCCAATAGAAACGTTCTTTAAAGGCTGTTCCAGTGGGTTGAAAAAAAAACTGTCGTTAAATCTACCGTGGGTAGAACATTTTGAGAATAACGAATTTTGAAAACGTTGATAAAACTTTGTGTGTTTATTTTATTTCACTCTATAACTTTTCAAGCGAAATACAAATTATTAAAAGTGAAATAAATGTAAAACTTCACTCGTTTGCGACATTAAAATAGCGTATTTGATTTGATTGTTTTGCACGTGCTGTTTGGCGCTACATTGTGACGTCACGTAAACAACACTTTAAACGCCTGTACAACGTTAACGACTGAATTAAAGATATTGGTGTTCGGATTAATTTTCTTAGTTAGACCATTTTCTTTCATTCTAGATAGTTTTCACAACAAAATTCGACAAAAAATTGTTTTTATTTATCAGATTTTTTTAAACAAAATGGCGCCTTCAATGTGAAAATACACAGGGAGATAATAAGAACGGCGAGTGCATTGTTGTAGAATAATGCACGCTTCTGGCCTTCTTTGTCTATATAGGAAAATTTCCGATAGTGTTAAAATCTTGCATTCAGCAAATGATGGATGTAGTTCTTTATAGATAAGATGGCAATCTTAACCAATAGTTTCCCAATGTTCACTGTTTGTTAATTATTAACTATCATTTTAAATTTTCGGTCAAATTCCCCTTAAAGAGATTCAATATCAATAGATAAATAGTGCAGTGGCCGGATCACTCTCACTGAAGTAAATTTATGTTATAGTTTACGTATATCAACATTTATTATAAATAATTGTTAATTATAATCAATATTCTTGATAGAAGTCCACATGACAATGCCATGTGCTAAGTATATATAATCTAGGCCTTTTTATACTATAGAAGAAAGTTGTTTTAAAAATTTGTTTCTATTATTTCTCTTGGATGTCATTGCAACGGGATTTGTGCATGGAATCAAATCTTTGAACAACTTTGGAAGCCTTAAGTGATTAGAGTTACTGTTACCAAATAATGATTATATATAAACCTTTCACAAGCAGATTTTTGTCGTCTGAATGGAATTGGAACAAAGCCATACTTAACAAACTGCATGATATCAACCCCTTGCCATACCTTGTCACCATCTCTATCTCTTGTAAACCGTCAAGATCAGGTGGTTTGTCTTAGATTTCAAATGGTACACACAAGAGTAACACATTTTCATCTTTTACCAGGCGATGCTTTCCTTTTTGTAAAGGTTGCAATGAATATTTCACTGTAAAACATTCTCTCCTTGAATGCCATTATCTTGCACAGGTTCCTGGTTGATGTTACTGAGTAAATTCACTAAACAATGCCACTGTGTGTTTAAAATTGACAAAAAACTTCATCTGCCTTTTCTTCTTTTCCTTTTTGTCGTCATACATAAACAGGTTTTGGAGATAGGCCTTCAAATTTATGAGATTGATATTAATCATGTGGCATAAATCTTTACTTCAACGAGAAGTGTTTGATTTTTTTATATATAACTGACGAAAACGAATTTATCATATATTAGATATATTAACTTGGATTCAAAATACCAATTTAATATCACAATGCCCTGTGTATTTCACCTACTGTGATAGGTAGTTTGGCATAATTCAGATGAGTCCTATTTCATTAAAATTGGTTTCAGGAGATTACTTCATTTACTGTTGAAACTGTGCACAGTGCTTTTATCAATAAGTATAAAACGTCCCTTTTAATGGCGAAGCGGCATCCCTGCATATGACCGAAGTGGTTTTGTGCTTGAATGACAATTTTGTAGAAGGATTTTTACTTAAAAAATTAATTTTAAAGATTAATAAGTCAAGTTCTTAGATATTCCTTCTAATGCATATGATTACGTCTTATTCGAGACGTAATTATTGTTGTAATGGTAAATACGCCTCAGTTAATGAAGCGCATATACTTGTCCACCATCTAGTCTGCTTTTTACAAACAAATATGAGCTTAATATCCAGACACGTAAAATAGTTCAACATCAAAATAAAAACCCATTTCGAGTTTAAAGTAAAATCCATCACATACCTCGCCACCAAATATGCTATAGATAAACGAAACAGATTGACGATACGAATTTATTAAAAAAAAAATGAAGCACAATAAAGCGTTAAATGTTGGCCTTTAGTATATATAATGTTCATTCAAGCTTCAACTTATATACTTTCCACGTTAAGTGTATTTATTATATTAAATCAAACATCAGTTACCTAATCACCTTTTAAGCTACCGTTTGATAAATTTCAAATAAATTCAAATTGACACCATCTAGGAATGTCATATTCGATCTAGATATATATTTGTCGAAACAACACAACATTGTAATCATGCAAGTCTGGTTATCTTTCATTTTAATAAAAGGAGTATTTTGATTTTACATAATCCTGGTTAAAAACTTAATATGTAAATGAAACATCTATTTTGATTAAATAATGAATATGTCTTACTGCTTGCAATTGTTTTCGGAAAAATAAACGAATGAAAATAAATCAAAGTGAAACACATAGTTTTCATATTAGTCAGAATTACATTATAAGTCAGTACTATTATATTACTTCCAATTCACCGGTAAATAGAAAGGAAAATTAACCTGGTGATATTGTTGGAAACAAACTACGGTATAACGCAATAAAGAGTTGTGCTAAATTTAATCAATTGTTATTGGATTTAAGGTACAAATATAGAATACTAGCCAATCAGATAAAAGACAAACATCATAATGTAAGTTACAGATTCAGACAACAATATTTTTGTAAAAAAAAGGATTTACTTAATCGCCATTTTGTTACTTTATATGAACATTAATTTTACCCGCTTAAAAATGGAACCTAGTGCCGAAAATAAGAAAAAGGAAAGAGAAATATAAAATTATGTAATGTATGATAAGTATATTTTTTCAAAATTATTGGCCCTTGAGATTTCACTAAATATATTTTTATAAAAGAAAGACTAAAACTTTAATTTTCACTAAAAAGCAACCTGAAATAACACCACTTTTTAGCATAATTGTCTGGAGATATTTACCGTTTCATATCTAGATCAATTATTGAAGACATGTTACTTCAAACGCCTGCATACTATTTAAAAATATCGAGGTTTTGAAATGTTAAGATATTTGTATTCTCAAAGGAACATGTAAAGTTTACGTGTTACGGGCAATAGATAAAAAAAGGTAGAACATTGTATAAATACTTCGAATTTAAAATAATTCCATGTGTAATGTATTATATAAATTAGAAAAATAATCAAATCAACCATATATATTTTGTTCCATCTTGGATCCATACGAACATATTGATAACACGTATTTGGTTGAAAAAAAAACTAAAATGCGCATCATCAATAGAATTACCGAACCACTAATGATTTTAATACATGATGATGCTTCAACCTCAGTTGGTCGAAACGCCCATTTTTAGGACAACTTTACATGGGCACCACGAGTACGATTGAACTGACTTTAAAGTAAAAATATATATTTGGCCAATTTTATTTCTAAAGTCAGACATATTGGAGAAATAATATTGTAATCAATATATATTTAAAACTTGACGATCAAGATCATTTATCAAATCCTGAATTGTATTACTTAACCCTTCAGTTTAATTATAAGTGATTTTTGCCCAAGTATAATCAAATCCATGCATGAAAAACAAGGTAATGGTCAATTGCTATACAATTAGTATGGAAATTTACTTACTTCACCGTGTCAAGTGTCAAGGTAAAATCAAGGTCAAGTTCAATTTAATCTGCTAAAATGTCACACCCTAATTTCTGTTGTGCACAAGTAAAAAGACAATCCATCAATAACTTACAAGTTAAAGCTGGTTTTAGCAAACCAAATTTAGAATTAAAGTAATTTCACCTTAACAACGTCAAGTCAATCAGATATGAGTCAATGTCAAATTGAGTGTGATCTTCAGAGCTTTGTCCGTAAAGTAGTTGTGCTTTAGTATGAAGACAGTCCATTTATAAATACCAAAGTTGTAGTCAAATATGTAAAGCTTTCAGTTCAGTCTGGTCAAACTGAAGGTATTGTCCAAAGATTTGTGTCCAAGTACAAGAAATATTACAATTTTAACAACGTTAAAGGTTTGAACGGCAACGTGAAAATTACTGTATCAATAGTTATTTCCGTCTCCAAAAACGTCGAGCTAAAATTGACAAAATAGATAAATACAGAATCCCTAAGGAAAGCCCAACACGGCAAAATTGAAAATGTTGCAGGCTCGGTTTGATTAAGCCTGTTCATGAACGGTACTGGAAAGTGCAAGTTACCGTCCACGCCCCCTAGCACCGGCTTAACCAGAATTCAACATTTAAACATGAAATAGTAAAATTTTGAATTTGGAAAAATCCGCAGATGTGTTCATACGGCGGTTATCATGGAACCTTCAATGTGACACTTCCGTGCCATTCCATGAAAGGCGGCGTATGGTCCCCAAGTAATAAAAAGCGTGTGCCCTAAACGAGAAAACAATGGGCGAAACTAAATAAAATGGAATTGGGAAAGGGGATCAGAGGTTATGAAGCCTGCGTATCACAGATGAGACGTCAAAAGACAAATTTAAAAAGCAGGCAACATATCCTAAGACTTAGTGACAATCAAATTAGGACAACATCAATTAAATATCACAGTACAAAACGAACCCGACCATAATGGCTGTCATTTATCTCCAAAATAACATTGCCATTCCTTAACAGTAAAGATTTAATGACCCGTGCGACAGCAAAGTATTCGAAATGCCAGTCAGACATCAATTTATCTCTAACTTCCTCGCGTAGCTGAACATTTTCTTTCAATTAAACGTTAATAGTAATCCATTACGTTTTAAGACACTTGTTCAGCGTAGATAATTGGGTCCGTTTAGCCTAAGTGACGAGACGTACATTTAAGTGACACAAGAGTACATATCTTCAAATATATTAGTAGGAATTCTAATGTTTTCGAAAAATAAATGTCAGAAGATGTTGCTTGTTTTTTATAAATGTTTTTAGGTCTATTAATGTTCAAATAATTGTGTTCGATGCAAATCAAATATAAAGACAATTCATAGGCATAAAACGGCAATATTTTACAGCTGCCTTACGTAACTTTAATGCACCATCCTTCAAGCTCATAAGCAGTAACTGAAGAAACCATGTAAATATGTAACACTTTATTAAACTAATGTTGAATGGTAAATCAAACTGACACTGAAGGAAATATGGCGACATTTAACAATGGCAAACTCAATAAAGAATTAAAAGGCATGACTCGATTTGATTAGGAAAAGTTGAAACTGATAATATAACATTGGAAGGGACTCCAAAAGTATGCTTTTCTTTATTTGACATGACGGGACTCATTTTTGTTGTTTATAAGCCCATTTTGTTTCAGAAATGGTTTTATATTTATTTCTTAAAAGCTTTTTTTTGCAGTTTCAAAAAAGTTGCTTTTTGGCCAGTCACGTGAACAATATCTGTTTTGTCTGCTTTTTACCAATTAGTACAGTTATAGTATTTTAGTGATTGTGTATTTTGTATGTAAGTCACAATACTACTTTGATTACATTTTGATACTTTTATGACAAATAATTGCATAAAAAGAGCTACTTTTCTAAGGTAACCATCACCTTAAGTGCTGTAAAATCATTATTTTAACGTATGCTACTCATGTTTGCCCTTTCTAAAGTACAAATTTCATCTTTTCTGAGGCATACTTTGCCTTTAAATATATACATATATTATTTGAAATGAACCAAAAGAAACTACATGCACTTGTGATATGTTACTTATATACTTTTATTATTTTATGCTTTTCAGTGGATTACTGATTTATCCGTGAAAATTATATTTGATAATTTCACAGTGAAAATTATCAAAATATAATTTCACACTTTTCAATGACGAAACTACTTTTTTAAGATTTTCCCCATGTGGTACCTCAATTTTATTTTTGCTGACTATTCCGACAATGTCAGGCTGCTTAAAGAAAAGCAAAGCTGAAATTGATAAATAACTTACATATCAAAATAAATAAAAAGAAGAAAACTTACAGTATGTCACTTCTATTCATTCAAATTACAAATCACCAAATATCGTCTCTTTAATTTTTTGTTTCATTTTTACAGTCTGAAAAATACATTCCTTCAACATGCAAAACTGCTCTTGATGACATTTGGGAATATTTAAATATCCTACGAGCAATAACTGCCGTATGCTTTATGAAAACTTGAAAAGCATTGGCAGCTTTCACTCGAAGAATATGTAAACAACCCAGCGTTCGGAAGGCTTCCAAGTTTTCCAATTTCCTATCCACTTTTTTGAATGTTTGCACATCTGTCAACACTTATTTATTGTCTGTTACAATCCTCAAATAAGTTTTCTTTCTTTTAAAAAGGAGTATGACTAACAAATCCAAATGATATCCCTCTGAATCAAACACAATTATTTTCCTCCAGTAAAATACACAACTTTGACGGCCGTTTACATTTAACAAAGCCAGGCCTAATATAAATTCGCAGTCAGTAACAGAAATATGGATGGATGGTTGGACTTTTTCTCCTACTAGAATTGTTTGTTTTTATTATTAAAACAAGCGATCAGACATATTTTTTTTAATAAAGTGAATACTATCACTACCTTTTAACATTAATTGTGGAACTTATTTTTCAGCCCATGACTTCTTGTATTTAATGAGAAATTCGACTTTTTTGAGGCTCTCAATTGGGAAAACAGATTTCAATATTAACGTAAATATTAAGGAAATTTCGTTTTAACCTGTTTTTAAGCATAAAATAAAAAGAAAATTTGTTTGTTTGTTGTGTAAGATGTAACTTTATTTCATCTCGTGAACTTTAAAAACAGTATTCTCACTCGTGGCTACGCCACTCGTGAGAATACTGTTTTTAAAGCCCACTCGATGAAATAAAATTTCATCTTACACACAAACAAACAAATATCCTCTATATGTAAATTGTTTTAAAGGAAATTCTTTTTTGTTAAACTTTAATCACATTTCAAAAATGCAAAAACGTTAACAAAAAAATAATCTGCAATAAAAATCATTGAATCCTATCCTGAAATTATTATTTAAAAAAAAATATATCCTAAATTTCAGTTAGACAGCAATTTGTTCTCTAAAAGGAAGGCTTGGTGAACCTTTTTCCTTTTAATTTATTAATAATTGTAATTGATTTCTTTCCGGGGATGCTCATTCAGTGTATTATTGGAATTCATCATAATAAGTGATGAGACAGAAGTGTTGGTGACACAATGAGTTCTAATCTGTCTCTTTTCCAAGTGATTCTGTGACAGTTTCTAAAATTTAGTACACAACAACAAATAGCATTCGTACCATATATTTCCATTAATTGATTATGCTGTCAATAACGTAACATAGTTGACAAAAGACGCATTCTTCTGAAATTGTGACTATCCAGTGGAAATATCTTATTCATAGTTTCCTTGTTTTGTGGTTGTTGTGCTTATTTTCATACAAGTTCATGTATATTGATATACATGTATATTAATGAGTGAGCGTAGAACGACACGCTGTGTTTGATGTTACTTTAAATGTTATCGTACGTTAAAATCTAACAAGGATACCAATAAACAAACTTTTGTATCGTACAAAATTTATAATTATTTACAAAAAAAGAATCTGCATAAATGTCATTATGACCTTGTTACAAACAATGTTATTATTTCGACAATTTAACACAATCAGTTGGGAATCACGATTCTGAACGAATGAGCATAATCTAGAGCAATTATAAACAAGGGCATACTTGAAGGAATATAGAAGGAATATTTTTCTTTTGTAAGAAAAAAACACGAAAAAAACAACAACAAAAAAACAAACAAATTAGTTGCTGCTTTGAAATTTTCCACTAAAAATAATAAAAAACGAATTCTATCTTCAGTTGCAAATTACGTTATATTGTTCATAAAATTGTTATCATATAGTTGATCTTTATATTTTTGTTCTGAAACGCTATCGTGTCCATGTCTAAAGCAATTATAGAAGACAAATCGGTTTAAATGCTCCTATGCTTTCTGAAATAATTGGGTTTTGAAATGTTTAGATAACATTCATTCCCAAGGGATGATGTAAAAGTTTCCTGTTTACAACTGCCATTATTATGAAACATCTCTTCGACATACATTTCAATTGTTAACATAATGATGCATTCTTATTCGGATATCAGGCATACTAACATTACGCAGCATCTAGAAAATTAACAATTGATTGCATGACCATCATTATGCCAGAATCTATGATAAAATAATTGTTTTGTTGTAAATCGCTTTAAGTTTCAAACTAAATGAACATTTGAACTGTGTCACACTAATCAGGGATAATTGCAGTCATAATAAATACAAAAATACAGAGTCATCTGGCTGGTATTGTCTCTACAAAATTCCAAACAAGTCTGAACCAATACATTTTATTTCAAAATTTAAAATGACATTTGGTTCTCAAAGTACTCGTAGTAATGCAATTAAAATAAAGGAGTATTTCTGTCAAAAAGGTAAAGTAGACGCCTTTCAATAGTTAACATACCAAACTTTTTTCCGACTACTTGGGCTCCTTGCTGATAGTCGTGTAAAGATGAATGCCTTCATTGTATGCGACTATCCCTTGTTGACTTTTTTCATATTTTATTCTTTTCTGATAATTATAATCTTCTGAATATGCGTTCTTTACTTTTGATTATAATAGTACGGGCCATCTGATTTATAAACAAATCATACTAATAATTTATTATTGACTTGCGTTTGACTAATGAATGGATTATATCCAAATACTTTAAATACTTATTCCCAGAATTGCCTCTTAGAGTAACGGCGGATTAAAAAATTCTAAAACGAAATGTTTTATGAGCACTCTAAATATCGCGATAGAGAAATTTGTCCCATACAATTTTTATTTACCCCAGACATAAAAAGTAGAAAGAACGCTTATTTGAAATTCAGAATTCTTCCAGCAGTGCAACTTATATTATATGAACTTACTTATTTTGTTATTTTAGTGAATGTTCGAAAGTTATTTTTGTGTAACGAATGAAAGTAATAAATCGAATACGTGCCGCATCAAATTGTGTTGAAATACTCGTACAAGTGAACTGTAATATTTGATTTTATTTAATTTTTATAATAAACTAATTAACATTTAATTAAATGAAACAAATTACGTTTTATCTTCTCATACTATTGTTATCTCTATTTTTTAAAGTATTGCTCCGAAACAGTATCTTGTACATGTCTTAATCAATTATAATATTATTGAAGAAAAATCAGTTAAAGTGTTCGCATGCTTTCGGAAGCAATGAGGTTTGGTAATATTTAAATAACTTATTTTTTCCAGTTTACAATTATATCAGTGACAAACATCGCGCCGTAACTTTTGCCGTCTTAAGCGTTTTTGGCGACATACATTTGTTTCTCTTTTATATTTGATCTTTATTTTATTTTTGGCTTTAACCGGGAATATAGGAAATTATATAGCGTCTTTGCACCGTTCAATATCTACTTGCTTAAGTTCCACAGTTCAAATATAAGTAACATAAATATTATTTGTAAGTTTAAGTTAAACAATAAGATTTGTATGCAGATACAAAAAGTTCTAACAATATATTATAAGTATTTTTTTTAAAGATTTACAGTTACTGTATAAAACCACCTCATTGGCTTTCCTTGATAACCAGTAATTACCTGTTTTCCGGAACTGAACAATAATCCTACATGATTTTTAATCAGCGGTGAGAGAAAAGTGAACTCACAACAATTCATCATCATTAAACATTAATGAAAATCTATATTTAGTTTTATAATTGGCGTATGATACAAATGCGTAAAATACCTTAATAACGTGGATGTGTCAGTTGACTATAAAGGTCTAATATATACTCGTGACAAAATGGCCATTAGAGGAAAAGCCCAGAGTGAGCTTATGAAGTTGTTTGTTGCAACACAACGCTTCATACGTTGTTTGTTCATCGACGACTACGTCAATGCTGATTGAGGTAGTCATGGTACAGGTGTTGAACACTTTGGCCATGATGGTACAGTTTGCTTATTTGTATTTCATCTTTTAGTTTAATTGTTTTTGTTGTTGTTGTACTTTAAATTTGTTCTGTCAATCATTACATATTTT
Organism: Ruditapes philippinarum; assembly: GCF_026571515.1. Lineage (NCBI taxonomy): Eukaryota > Metazoa > Mollusca > Bivalvia > Venerida > Veneridae > Ruditapes > Ruditapes philippinarum. The sequence goes on along the minus strand of NW_026862024.1, from coordinate 61,182 downwards.
AGTCGTATCGCAGCGGTCAAACCACCTCATTGGCTTTCATGGATAACCACTTGATTTTTAATCATCGGTGAGAGAGAAGTGAGTCTATTAAGACCTCATATTTAAGATCAAATGTCTAGAAAACAATTCGCCCCGTCCGAGAACCCCTTGGCTACAGATTTTGCACCGGTTTTTCTTTGATCACAAGCGTTGTTTAAAGTAACAAAGTACGCAATACTGCCTGAACAATATATATCATACATTCGTTTTATCATTATTGAATGAAACGCTATCTTGTACATGTCTGAATCAATTATTGAAGACATATCATATCAGATGCCCGCATGCTTTCTGCAGTAATGGCGGTTCGAACTGTTTAGATCATTAACATTCCCAAAGGATGTTGCAAAACTGTCTTGCTTACAACACCCGCAATAAGGGGAATACGAATTTTAGATACAAGACAACTTTTCACTTATGATTTCAAATACATACAACAAAAAACCCACACATTTCACTGAATCATTATATTGTTAAGCCTTTAGTTTTATTATCTTGTATAATCACAACTATATATATAAATTGATCTTTTCCCATGCAAACAGACACAATGAAAATATTTGACAACAAGCGTTAAACATAAAGTACATTTAATAATCTATGACGGTTAAACTGGTAAACCCTATCAGAAAGCTATTCTGAATTTTATAATAAATAAACAACAGCGAAGAATCAGAAAGTATATGCTTACACTCGATTAATCAATATAGACTAGAATATTGTAATAAATTTTCAAACACCCGCAAAAATAGCGTACTTTGTAATACAGATGTAAACAGTTTTGTCTGCTTTTCACATAATATCGATTGATTTAACAAATATAGAAAAATCCTTATGACGTTAACCCGTTGGAATTGTAACGAAAGCAATTTCTAAATGTAACCAACTATCATGATTCTCAAAGGCTGTGTTGTATTTATTAATTTTCTCATTTGATGTTTCCGTTGTCTTATTTTTATTTTTTCCAATGCTCTGTCATACTGCTTTAATACAAAAATGTTTATTTATGATACCATTGTTTTCAATATGTTAAGAAAAGATGTTTAATTTGTTTGTCAAATTAATAATATTAATAATAATTTGTTTATTTATTAATAGAAGGTTAATTGTAAAAAATAGTAAGTTTTTAATTTTTCTTTTCAGTAATATGTCATGCCTATCCATTTCGTTTACGACAATTTTTTTTTAAAAAAAGCCTAAAATTGTGCCTATGTGCACCAACTTGCGAAATCATGTTCTACACCGTCCTTGTCAAAATCACTTATTAAAGACATTACGGTTTGATGCCGGTTTACTAACTGCTGATAATGGTAAATGTTAAGATGAATTTATGCCCGTTGAGAATCATTGAAGCTACTTGTTTAAAACGTTAATAGGACAATCCTATAACAATATATAGATGCACATGCTATATTGTCATACCACATTAAAGAAGCTTTTAAACGTAAAATAAGTTTCTCCATAAACTTTGACATGCGAAAATAAAACCCTTCAGTATAATTGTTGGTAATATTATAGCATCTTCCGGATAATGTTAAGCAGCGCATACTGTGGAACGCCATAGCTGCCTTATATTCACTCTTGTTAAGTACTGATGTCCTTTGGGTAGATGGTGATGTTATTTTCATATATGGTGATGTCGTTTAGATAGATGGTGATGAAATTTAGATATATGGAGCAGTCATGTTATAAACGGTGCAGTCGTTTTAATATATGGTGATGTCATTTTAAGAAATGGTGCTGTGATTTCAATACTTGGTTAGGTCTATTTGAAATATTGTGCTGTAGTACTGATCGATAGTTTTGTCGTTTTTACATTTGGTGATGTCGTTTTGATAAGTGGCGAAGTCGAATAGATAGATGATGCTGTAGTTTTGATACATGGTGACGTCGTCTTGTTAAACGATGTTGTGGGTTTTCAAGACTGTGCTGTGAATTGGATAAATGGTTATCTCGTTTTGTTAGATGGTGCTGTGGATTTTATAGATGGTGCTGTAATTTTAAAAAATGGTTATGTCGTTTTGTTAGATGGTGCTGTGGATTTGATAAATGGGTAGGTCTTTCTGTTAGATGATGCTATGGTTGTTATAGATGGTGCTGTAATTTTGATAAATGGTTCTGTCATTTTGTTAGATGGTGCTGTAATTTTGATAAATGGTTATGTTGTTTTGTTAGATGGTGCTGTGGATTTGATAAATGGTTAGGTCGTTCTGTTAGATGATGCTATGGTTGTTATAGATGGTGCTGTAATTTTGATAAATGGTTGTGTCGTTTTTATAGATGGTGCTGTAATTTTGAAAATCGGTTAGTTCGTTTTGTTAGATGGTGCTGTGAATTGGATAAATGGTTATGTCGTTTTGTTAGATGGTGCTGTGGTTTTTATAGATAATGCTCCAATTTTAATAAATGGTTATGTTGTTTTAACTGCCAGACGAGTGATAATCAATAACAATTTGTATGAACGTCGGAAAACAAACGGCAATGAAGTGCCCTTATAAACAGATAATAAAAAACAAGTTGTTATATAAATGTATATTCCGTTGTTTCTGTAATGATAAGCTCAAATGGAACCTGATTTAAACACATTTATTGAGTTTATATTAATTTTATTCATTCTGTTTAAGAATTTACACTTAAACCAATATTTCTTACTCTCATAAAGGGAAACAAAATCGCATTGAATGCCGCTGGAAGTACTATTCAATCTAAATAGGAACAAAACCTTATCTATATGATAATTTTATTTCACGCTTTGCAAATATTTTCAAAAATACTAAATAGAAATGTCCGCCAAGAACAACACTGTTAAATTTAGTAAACATGTTAGTCATTTACAAAAAAAAGCAAAAACAACAAAAAACAATATATGATTCACAGACCTTAATTTTCAGTTAAATTATATGTACTAGTGATTACGTCTATTTATGTTTCCGCCTATCAAGTATAAGGGGAAGAGGGGCATATAGTTTTTGCAGCGTTTTTCCAGTTAATCTTTCTGTTTTCAGTTCAGACTTTGTGTACGGTAAATACCTTGTCATAATAAATGGATTTTAAATCTTTTTTATAAATATGATGAATATTAAGACATTATGTCGCGCGCAGGATCATGGTGTGTAATTCAACGGTCAAGGCAATATTTTGACTTCAAACAGTTCTTTTAACATAAAAAAGCAAGATCAACAGTTTTGTCTTTCCTGTCTGTATATATGAATTACTTTGAATGTTTTGAACATTATGACGGCGTGCCATGCAAAAGAATAATGTCCTCCCTAGCTCTAAAGTTCAATGTCATATTTTACGCCCATAATCATGATATTGATTTTGCATAAAAACTGCATGGAAAAAATAAGGTCTCGAAAAAATAAGGTCTCGAGCTTAATGGTCAAGGTCACAATGGTAATCAAATGTTAAAATATAAATGTTTTAGTAGTTTACCTGATCACAACGAAAAAAGAAATGACCCACTTATGAGGTTTTTTATTTTGAAAAATATTACATGAACACACTTCAAGTACACAGATATTTTGTTCATTATTTTATTTCACTAGTCTAACTTTACAAAATTAATGTCTATGTTTAACAGGAGATGTTGCGGTCGTAAAATAACCTATGGTGACGTATATGATACAATTTGAAACAGACTAACCTTCTTGTCAACTCTAATATTTTAATCATGTCTTAATTAATACATGCATGTATATATTTTAGGTTTTATATCTTTCAAAATGCATGTCTTTATAGCAATATATCTTACAAAAAATAAAGGTCACACACATGTTTAAATTGAAGATTTAATCTGTAAATTGTATAAATACTGTGAATGAGACTGGAAAAAAAATATTATCATATGTTTATATCACATGTTATAATGTTTTTACTATTTTTATGACAACAAACAAAGATGTAAGATACCGGATCCGAAAGATAATAACTTTTACATAAATATTAATACTAAATCACTGAAGAACCTTTAAGGTTATCATGGCGGCATCAACCCTCTTTTCAAGAAATAATATTTAAGAATAAAGAATGAGGTGCATGTATTTTAATTGACTTTTGCAATAATATTTAAATTACTGTACATATACAAATGCACATTAAAAGAAATATCTTGTTTTCTTAGATTTAACTACTTCATGTTATAAATTTGTTTTAACTCCCCTTAGGCTAAATAAGTGTAGTGTTCTGTGCTTTATACAAGTAACAAGAATACATATGAACGTAAGCTTATTAAATCTTAATGACTTATATATACGTAACGGTCGCGATACTAATGACATGCCTGGAAAAGTTACATGTTAATGCCTGAGTACAGTTAATTGTTTCATTTGTAACTCAAATATATTCAAGTATGTCACATCAATTCAGGTATGTGAATTTTGCCCCTTATTTTCAGACGCCCATAGTTCAGGTGAACTAAAATTGTCATTTAAGCTTAATAATGTAATCAAACCACAGTTCGACTAGTCTTCGACTGTAAAGGTTTTGGATAAAAAAAGGGCTGATAACTTTATCAATATCATTGATGAAAATAAAATAAACAACAGTGTTGATAACATAATGTTAAGTGATTGCATTAGTCAAAATGATATAAATATGTTAGTTAGCGGAATATCATCTCTTAAATCGAAACGTCACGTTTGCTCTTACTTTTCAAAAATTATTTTGCCAAAGAAAATATTATTTTATGAATTTAACATTGTGAAAACAATTTTAAAATTCTAGATTGTCAAGTTGTATTTGCTCATCGAGGGGCATTTGTAACATCCCTTGTGACAATGTCTCTAGCAAATAGTTGTTAATGACCCAAATTAGACAACTATGTAACACAAACATGGTTGAAGAATACTTTAATATCGTATGTGTTTTGACATGCAAATGCTATTATTTCTGGAGCATAATAATCAAGGAAGTCGAAGTTATATTCTTTGAAGTATAATTTAAATCAATTTTGTCCGAACACATTATCTCTACAATAGCATCAGCATGTTTTTAATCTGATTTATAAAATGGTAGAAAGAACTTACTAGGATATCAGTAAAGATAATGTAAATGTAAAATAATTTTCTTCTACAATCACCCATAAATCATGTACGTCAACTAAATTAATAAATGGTCTCTTCCTACTCATCTATTAAAAGGGATAATTTTAATTATTATATATTATTATATGATATAAATATAGCTGCAATCTCATTGGTTCAAATAGTAGTCAACAGAACGTTTTATAAAATCATATTAACCGGGTGTAGTATCATACTCACTGGCTGAATTGAATTTTCCCAGTCTAACAATAAATAGATTGAGATTCATATTCAATATGACCATATAAATTGTAGACTATAATTACGTGTGCTAATTAGAACAAAATTGTTGCGTTTTGTTTTTTATGGTTTATTTTTCGATTAATATATGATTACTTTACTATTATAGTTAAACGTTACACCGCAATGATGATTGATGAGTATAAACTTGAATAAATTTTGTTTGCGTAGCGTTCCCTAGTTGTTGCACACCTAACGCGTGTGTCTTTTTTCCCCGCGTTCAACGATACAGGCAAAAGTTGTACATGTATATATATGTTGTATTTTCTCTGATTTACTTTTAAATTTTTATAGCCTATTCATATCATAAAACAATTATTGACTATTGTGCTAATGAATATGATGTGATATTCACCGGCAGAAAGTCATATTGACCTCAGCTATCGCCTCGGTCAATATGTCATCTGCCGGTGAATATCAGATCATATTCAATGGCACACCGATCAATAATTGTAAAGTAACACACATATAATAAATTATGAGAAGGCAAACCCTAATATATATTTGAAATAAAATATTAAGACTTGCATGAGTATCAACTTAATCTATATAAATTGAATACGATTAACAGTTCTGTTCATTTTAAAAAAAAAATATATTTGCCAAAAATGAGGTTCAGTTACAATTTGAAATGGCTTTATTACTTCGCAAAGATGCTTTGATATTTGGCAAACGTAAAACAACGAATTGTCTCAAATTTATTTGTTTAGACAGACAGATACTACATTTCTAGGTCAAATATACCGAAACTAATGCATGAAAAAAAGTTTTATGTAAATATTATGGCATTATTTTGACTAGTTCAAACAAATGTGTTTTTTTGTATCTGTGATTCATTAAACTTTGTGAAAACAATTTTAAAAGTCTTAATTGTCAAGTTGCATCAGCATGTTTTTTATTATGTTAAATAGAATGGTAGGAAGAACTTACTAGGATATCAGTAAAGTTTATGTTAATGTAAGACAATGTTCTGATACAAACAGCCATACATTATGATACGTCAAACAGATAAATAAATGATTTCTCCTAACTAATCTATTACAAGGAAAACTGTGAAATAATACACACTTGAGAAAGCAAACACTAAACTAAACATTAAAATTTAATGTTTAGACTTGCATACGTATTCTCTTAATCTATTAAAATTGAATACGATCAACAGTTCTATTCGTGTGAATGGGGGCATTCAATTTTGAATCATATTTGTTAATAACGAAGTTCAGTAACAACATTGCAATGGCTTTATTACTTAAAAAAACATGCTTTAAATATTTGTTAAAACACCAAAGTGTATCAGGAAGTGTATTAGAATAATTTGTTTAGACAGACATTTACAAAGTTCAAACTAAAATAACATGGCATTATTTGACTAGTTTAAAAACATGTTCAAGTAGTTTGTCTCTATGTATTGATGTCATTAACGGTTTGTTATAATTTCAGACAAAATAAATATCGCTAAAAAACTGATCCCTCGGAAGAAGTAAAAACAGCAAAATTACATGAAAATTACAGACTTTGTTTAATTGAGTCTGTAAGGTAGTTATTCATAAAGTCTCAATTATCTTAAACATTAAACAGTAACCTGATTAAGAAATATAAAAAGAAAATTAAGGCACTTGCAACTTTACATCAATTTTGGCCGCATTTAACTCTCGCGAGATTTACTTGAATGGGTCTTTGACGCCAATATTATGTCGTAATTTGCATTCCTGGTACAAACACAATCTTTATAAACACGCTTTAAGACTTTCGTAACGTATCATTATATAACGTATTATTATATGGCGTTGTCCGCCCGTCCGTCTGTCTGCTAGTCTCAAGCGCCATTATTGAATAAATATCCGTGTTAATATTGAATTTTATTTAAGCATTTAAAATACACGGTATTTCACAGAAGTGTAGTCATTTTCTGAGTGATGTAGATTGAGTATTGCTTATAAAATAGATGTGCCCCCTTCTGTTTTGGGGGTTTGACGGGGGGGGGGGGGTAAGTCCCCTTCATCGCCAAGAAAATTTTGGACATGTGACAGGCTAAAAATGGCCTCAGGTCGATCTAAAGGGTAACTAGTAACCGACGCTGAAAAGCCACTTTCTCTATCTCAATTCATTGAGAAGTTGCAGCACTTTGAAATCAGTTTTGATGGAAAAAAACAATGCAAAATAGTGATTTTTGGAAATTTTGAGACGTCCCCCCCCGTTGCTATAGTAACAGGAAATTTACAATTGAGCATGCTGTTACAGAGGCTATGGTCAAGTCAACAGTTATGCCAAGTGTCATCAGTATTGAAGCATTTTTCATAGTTTCATAGCAGTTTGAACTTGTTACAGGAGGTTTTCAATGAAAACGGCCATTTTTCGCAATATGCTCATGGGGTAAAAGGTTAAGGTGAATACCGTCAATTTAGAAATGTTTGTTTGTAAACATTTAATTATGCAACTTGTTCAGTTTTGCATAGTAACCACATTTCTGATAATCACCCACATACAATGGGAAAACGTTTGTTCATCAATATTACTTGAATAATCTTTGTTCATCAATATTACTTGAATAATCTTTTTATTGATCTGAAACAAAGTCCTTAAGACTTGTTATTTTTATTGTTAGTATATTTTTATAATATTAGTCACATCATGTGTAATAAGATTCATAACTGTAGCAACAATTTTCAAAAATTATCTACTTAAACTGTATTCTCCATGTTATGTTTTTTTTGAAAATATAATATTGTTCTTTCGTTCTTTTTTCAAAGTTTTTTTTTCAAATATTATTGTTTCATAAATTTCGTATTAAATTGACTAGCGTTTTCCTAATATCCGGGCCGTTTTGGATTTGGTGTATTGAGACGAAGGATTGTCCCAGCTTAAAAACAATTAATTCGGTCATTTAAATCAAATTTCATTTGTCTTTAACGCTGATTTATTGGGCCCTTGTTTTTTTTTAAAGTAGCAGTCAAAGTTCCCAAAGGAAATTGGGTTAAAATATTTATCAGAAAACTCACAACTCGTGAAAACCAACCTCCTTTTTATTTGACACAAATGTGGTTAAAAATGCAAATAAAACAAACCCGCAACATTTAAAAAACTTGATAATAATTTGTAACGTTTCCCATACTTTTCTTAAACAAAAAATTTGCAAAAATGCATCGTTTAATGGGCAGTCCATCCCTTTCAAAGTTTTAAATTGATAAATTTCCCTTTTTGGAAAATTTGGGTAATGTTAGGGTTTTGTAACTTTTACATAACTTTTTTTACTTAAATAAAAAAAAGGGGTTTTACGTACGTTCTCTTTGGAAAATTGTTTCAAGACTAAAAAGAAGCTTTTCCCCCGTTTAAATTAATTTTGGGTATTTTAGGACTTTTGTTTGCCCTGAAGAAATTTATGGAGATTTTTTTTTCACGTTTAAACTTCTTTTTTAAAAGCTCACTAAAATTATTTTTTCAAAAAATTCCCAAGCAAAAATTTTAAAAATTCCCCTTAGGGAAATTTAAAAGATATTTTGGTCGGTGAACAGAAGAAATACATGAAGGGGGAAAATTGTCCTCTTTGTGAAAACAATCCACCCTTTTTGGGGTTCTTAAATTTAAAAATTTACTTAAAATTTTTTTTGAAATTTGTTAAAATTAAAATTTTAATCTACAAAAGCATAACCCTTAAATATTGTGGGGGTTGAAAAATACGGTAACATTTTTTTTTAAAAATATTAAGGCTTACTTTTAAAAATAATTATTATCCCGCACAGCAATCTTTTTAAAAATTTCCCTTGGAAAAATTCTTTTGAAGGGAATTTGGAAAAATGATTGGGAAAATTTTCTTCTTTTTTGTTTCATTTCGAAAAAATTTGCCCCTTTGTTTTGAAAACCAAAAACAATACTTATTGTAAAAATAGTGACCCCCCCAATTAAAATTTGACTTTTTTTTAAGAAAATGATTTAATACTTTCCCTTTAGAAAAAAAATTTTAAAAAATCGTACATTAAATTATTTTTTATTTTTTCCTTTTGGGAAAAATTTGCACTTAGATGAGTGCAACCCCCTTTCGGGGTTTAAAACTCATATCGAGAATTTTTTATCATAAAAATATGCTGCTGGTTATTACCGGAACAATAACTTCCAAATAGTCAATGGTTGTCATTTTCTTTCGAAACCGTAATAATATAGAATAAGCTTGAGTACAATTACTCCAATTCTTTATTTTCCGTTACAAATATTCTAATCAGAGGTTTTTAAGGAAACAAATATATTAAAGATTTATTCTATCTGCCTTAATGAAATCACATGCTTTGGGTTTTTTGATAATTGAAATATGTATCATTGTTAAACAAAGATAAACTAATTAAAAGAAAGCAAACACTGTATCATCAATTTAAACTTGACTGTTCTCGTGATTAAATTTGAATCACACATAAAACATATTCCATATTGTTTAAAATATCAACCTAGGTATATATTTCACCTTACTTTTAAAAAAAAGGTAAGATAATTTAAAAATGTGAAATAAATTTATCAAATAATTCTCGATATGATTCGACTTAAATTAAATCATACAGTAAAGTTAATACAAAGAAACAGCAAAACAACTCCCGCTTTTATGGTGGCTGATTTGTGCTTTGTTCTTCCCGCGACACCGCCAAGCAAGATTTAAAAAATAAAATGGCGGAGGCGCGGAGCAAAAACACGCTTATTGACGCCCCCGCTAACTACCGTGTTTTCGCTCCGCGCCCCCGCCATTAATAAATTTGTTAATAATCGAACTTTTTCGCTTGGCTTGGGTCGTGGGACGAAAAACACGCTAATTTAGCGGGGGATGCACAGCGAAGTGTTTATTATTCATTTTTCATCTCTTCGGACCCCCGCCGTTTTTTATTAAATTAAATCTCCGCTTCCGCCACCCCCTGCCTCTGCATGGAGCGAAAACATGCTAGTGAGGGCGCGGGGCGAGGTTAAAAAAATAAAACTCTGTCCCACGGGGGCGCGAAGTGAGATTTAAGAAATAAAATAAAAAAAACTTCGCCCCGTGCCCTCGCAAATTAGCGTGTTTTTAGCCCACGTCCCGACCCCGCCGTTTTAACTTGTTAATTTTCGATTTTTTGCTTGGCTGGGTTGCGGGGCGAAATTCAGCCACCATAATTTTAATTTGTTAATTCTCGACTTTTCTCTTTACGGGGTCGCGGGGCTTTATTTATTAAACTTTGCCCCGCGCCTCCGCTAACTAGCGTGTTTTCATCCCGCGACCCCGCGGTTTTATTTCTTAAATCTCGCACAGCGCCACAGCGGGGCGAAGTTTTATTGATTAAACTTCGCCCCGCGCCCTCTCTAATAAGCGTGTTTTCTCTCCGCGCCCTCGCCATTTTAACTTTTTGATTTTAGACTTTTCAATTGGCGGGCTCGCGGGGCTAAAACACGAATGACACAAATCAGCCACCATATGCTTTCCTCCATGTTCAACATTTTCTGTTAAGCAATTTTTGTCCATGCTTTATTGTATTAAAGGTTGTTTTGTCATTATTAACATGACTTTAATTAATGAGTTAGTCGTGATAAATCATGTTCATTATTGTGATTTATTTTACATACGATATACTTTAGTGATATATGGATGCATAAAATGTGTAAAATTGATAATCCTGTTTGTTTTTAAACAATCTGATTACAGATAATAGTACTATAACATTAAAAGATGCGCGTAATGTTTCTTAAAGTTATGTTCTATTAGTAACATAGCTTGCTGATTGAATATACTGGAGGAAATAGTGACCAAGTGATTTTGATTACGTTTATTTCACAATCAGTCATTCAAGAGGTTATTGAACAGTTGGATGAACGTTTCAGTTTACACGAAAACGCACGCTCGGGAAAAAACGCACGAACGTTGCACTCTAAACGAACACACGTTGAACGCACGATTTATCAAACGAAATACGAAAATGCACGCAAAACGATAAACGATATACGATAAACGATAAACGCTTTCTCGAAACGCTTTGAAACGCACGCCAAATAAAACGTTTAGTCCAAACATTCAACAGCAATAGTTTGGCTATTGTATTCATATTTAACACTAAAGTTAGTAAATTAAAAAAGTCTTGATTATTAATCATCAAACATTTATATTTTCTATTATTTTTTATTGATCAATTGATCTTTATGTAAAAGGTTTCATTGGTCTTTTGGGGAATTTCACAACATTTACAAAAAAAAGAAAACCCGGGGTTTTAATTTAAACCCTTTTTCAAAAAAAAAATGTATCTCTTTAAAACCCAAAGGGCCAGAGGATTATGGGGTCTTTTCTCCGTGGTCGAGGGGGTTTCAGTCGGGGTGACTTCTTAAACCAGTTTCCTCTTGTCGTTTGGGGTTTGATCCCCCGGGGGATGCTATTTAGTTTAAGATTTGGGAGTTTAGCGCGGGGGAAGGTAGTTTTAGTACTGGGTTAAATTTTTCCAGGAAAAGATGGTTAGGGAAAATTTTCCCGCCTATTATTTACTGAAAAACTTTTTTGGGAAAAAAAGGAAAAAAGAAAAAAAAAACAAACAAAAAAAAAACCCTTTTTTCTGTTTATAAATTTCGCCCAATTGAAAATAATCTTTTGTAATAATCTCAAGCTAAATTTACTAAACAACAAGTAGAGAAGACTGTACTGTACGTACTGTACAATCATATGAAGTTGCCTTACAATTTTCAAAACAAACGAAAACAATCATACTGTACCTTTTAAGTAAATTTACGTTCCCCGTTTGTTGATAGTTCTGCAAAAAATGTTCTTACATCCTGTCTGCTACTTTTCACAGAATGTTTTAATAACAACAACTTTACAATTAAAGAGTAATTTAATTCTTGGCGTCTGTAAAATATAATTAAATTCCTAATTTCCGGTGTGAATAACGCGCGTCGATTTCCGGTGTTCATGATACTTCATCATAGGGTCACAAACAAGATAGAATAATAGACTTAACAACACTAAATTTATGTTATTTATAGAAAATTTTTCACTTGAAAAAAAAAAACTGTCAAATATTATCATATAAAGTTTACCATCATTTCTCTTAGAATATATGTTCTTAAACTAATGACAGTCACAGCAAACGATAAACGGACGCATACGCACGCTAAACGATAGCAAACGCACGCTCTCAAAACGCGCGATAAACGAAAAACGATACACGGAAAACGATAAACGCTTGTAAACGATGAACGCTTCGAAAGCGTTTCATCAAACGCACGTTGCACGATATACGCACGCACGTTACACGAAAAACGGACACACGGAAAACGTTTTTTTGACAACCGAAACGTTTATCCTACTGTATATCCATATTAGCATAAATTATAGTTCGATTACAGTATCTTTGAGTGCTTTGATGTCAGTGAAAATACTTTTGAAAAAGTTGCTGTTTTATATAAAACATTATTCCAAAAATCTTCTTGTCGTCTCGTGATTGTTACATATCATTAAAAACTGTAAATCTATAACGATTGGTCGTTTTTAGAACAAACTACTTATACATAATACGGTACTTAAAGTGAAAATGCCTTCTATGTTAATAAGCCTAGCATGCCAACGAATTCGAATGAATAAAGGGATTTCCCCCCATGAATAGCCTTTGTTTCCGAAGTTTACCTTATTTTGAAGAGAAAAATTAAAATATTCTTTTTGAAATATGGCTTTTTTACATTTGAAAAAAAACAAGCATATTATTAATAACCAAAAATTAAGCATAAAATTTTTGTTTTCCTAATTGATTTTTCATAATGCTGTCTCTGAAAGTTTCCTTTTAAAGGGTCAACGTGTTCCCTAAACTTGCCTTTTTAAAATTAAATTTCCTTTCTTTTTAACCGATTATGTGTATCCCTATTTCACAAAGCATTTCCTTTCAAATTTTTACCCTTTTTTCTAGATATTGTAAATACTCACTTTCTCAAATCAAATTAACCCTTTCACTGCCATGGGGACGGCATATGTAATTATACCATCGGCAATAATTATTATATACTAGCAGATTTGGAAACATATATAATTATTATAATACTAATAACAAATTATAATAATTTATATTAAATAATAATGTAGTAATTTCTTAGAAAACCTTCTGGCAAATGGGTGATCAATAAATAATAACCCTCTGGCAGCGAAAGGGTTAATATGAGCACACTGGAAAAAAGACTACCTTAGGATGCTACTGACAAAGTTTGGTGATCATCCACCAATTAGTGCTGTAGAAGGAGACATTTAAAGGTATCCCTATTTTAAGCTTAAGCGGCCCCTACAAGAGGCCAATGAAATTAATATGAGCAAACTTGATAAAAGACTACCCAAAAATGCTACAGGCAAAGTTTGGTGATCATCCATCAATAGTCCTGTAGAAGAAGATGTCTAAAGGTTTTTCTATTGTTAACCCTAGAGACCCCTAAAAGGGGCCAATCAAATTAATATGAGTTAACTTGATAAAAGACTACCCAAGAATGCTACAGACAATGTTTGGTGATCATCCATCTTTTAGTTCTGTAGTAGAAGATGTTTAAAGGTTTTTTTTTATTTTTAGCTCTGTTGACCCCTAAAAGGGGCCAATTGAAATGACATGAGCAAATTTAAGTGTGACTGTCACAAGGATGCTACAGATGAAATTTTAGGTAAATCTGCCTTACAGTTTCAGAGAAGAAGACGATTGTTGGCGCATTACGACGGACGGCGGACGCCCGAGTATCCCCCTTTGATACTAATAGCTCACCCTGAGCATTCGGCTCTGATTAGCTAACAAAAATCAAACAAAAGAAATGAAAAAATAAATAACAAATTAAATTAATTGTCTAGTACATCAACAACTATGAAAATGTGTTTTTAGTTGAAGAACAGTATTTAATTTGACACAATTAATCCAAGTGTACTAACAATTGTTCTGAATGTCATTTTCCCCGATGACAAATTATCTAAATAGCTACTCTACATTTAAAAAAAACGAAAATGATCAAATAAAATAAAATAATAAATAAATTACAACAAAAAAAAACAACAAAAAAAAACAACAAAAAAACAACAAAAACAACAAAATAAATCAATTTTAATTGCACTGATATGTTATTTTTTTCTCGGAGAACTGTATTTCACTGTATGCTTTAATAAGCGGATAAAAAAAGTTAAAAGTTGGCTATCATTTTATTTTTGTTTAAGGAAATTTTTACTTTATAAAGTTTCCACGTAAAGGGCATTTATATTTCCCGTGTTGCGATTGACGATCAAAAGAAAGGGGTATTAACATGGTGATGGTTGAAAACAAACTACGGTATATTGTCATAAAGAGTGGCGCTACATTTAACCAATCGTTACTGGTTTTACGGTATATGTAATACTACAATTACAAAACAACGTTACGTTTAACACATGGCATAATGTAATGTAATAATGTAAATTACAGATTTAGACGCCAAAAATAAGAAGGAAATTGACATACAAATGAATTTATGTATGATAATTATAATTTTCAAAAGTATGCGCTTGATATATGTTTGGTGAAATGTTTTCTTTTATATAAGTGTAAAACTAAAACTGTAATTTGCTCTTAAAAAGCAATGTGTAATAACATCATTATTAAGCGTAATTGTCTGGATATATTTACCTTTTCATGTCTAGATCAGTTATTGATGTTACTTCAAACACCAGCATACTTTCTGAAATAATGAGGATTTTAAATGTTAAGAAAGTCTTCTCAAAGAAATATGTAATATTTACGTGGCAAAGGCAATATATTATGTAGCACATTGTACAAATACTTCGAATTAAATATCATTTCATGCAGAAATATATTAAAGTCAGCCTTACAATATAAATTGTTCAATCTCGGTCCATACAAACAAATCCTTGCATCTTAAATTCACACTTGCTGGTCGATAACACAATATTTTTCAATTACACTATCTGTGTCACATGCTTTAATACCTCTGAAGAATGAAGTTTGGTCAATCGGTACAAAACGCTTAACATAACAATAACAAGAATTACCTTCAAGCAAATGTTATTCTCAAAGAAATCTATACCTACAGTTCTTTCTGGTTTTAGAAAGAAACTTTCATGTCACAGTTATTTCGCCTTTAAGTTTAGTTATGAGTCAATGTCAAATCGGGTTTGGAGCATTGTCCTTAAGGTAATTTCATGAAGACAATCCACTTATAAATGATGTTATTGCAAATGATGAAAAACAAATTCAGTTCAGTCTGGTCAAATAAATAAATAAATGTTGTATACAAAGGATTGTGTCCAAGTATCCATTGAGAAATAAAAAAAGACCGACGTTAACGTTTTCAAACGGCCGCGTCAGCATGATTGTAGCAATAAGCTCTTGTTTCTCCGAAAAAATCGTAAAATCAAATTAGAAAATGAATGATCAATTAAATTTAACATTCCACGTATTCAAAACGACCCAGTCCTAACAACTGCTATTGAACCTTCTTTTCTTATCTCCAAAATTGCATTGCCAATCCTTAACAGTACATATTTAATAACCCGTGCGACAGCAAAGTGTTCGAAATGCCTTTCAGACAATGTTTATAGTAATCCATTACATTTTCAAGAGCTAGTTCAGCGTAGATAATTGGGTCTGTTTAACCTAAGTGATGAGACGTATATTTTAGTGAAAAAAGAGTACATATCTTCCTACATTATTAGGAATTCTTACGCTTTCGAAAGATGAATGACAGGAGGTGTTGCTTGCTTGTTTTTGTTGTGTTTTTTTTTTTTAGAAATGTATTCAGGTCTTATACTGTTTAAATGATTGGGATCCAAATAAAATGTAAAAGAGGAAAAATAGGAATTAAACGGCAACATTGTCCAGATAACTTACGTTACTTTAGTGCAACATCTTTAAAGCTTATAAGCAGTAACTGAAGCATGTAAATAATGTAAGTAAACACTAATTTTATCTTAGGATGTAAGTTAAACTAACATTTAAAGTAATATTGCGACATGTTACAATTGAAAACAAAGCATTCAAATGCATGACTCGATTTGATCAGACACAGATGAAACTGATAAGATATCATTAAAAGGGACTCCAAAATTGTCTTGAACAACATGTTTCGTCTGCTTTTTACCAAGAAGTACAGTTATAATGATTATAGCTATTAAATATTTTGTATTTAGGTCATAATACTACTTTGATTACATTTTGATACTTTTATGACAAATAATTGCATAATTAGAGCTACATTTCTCAGTTAATCATCATCTAAAATGCTCAAAAACAATTATTTAAACGTTTACTACTCGTGTTTGTCCTTGTTTTAAATTAAATCGGTTCTGAGGCATACAGTGCCTTTAAATATATACATATATTATTTGAAATGAACAAAAAAGAAACTACGATGCACTCGTGTTACGTTATTAATACATTTTGTATTGTCAAGTGAAAAAATATTTTTATATAATAAATCTTGAATAAATGATTCATTGAATCCTATCATGGATAACACAGAAATAAATATTTTCATAAATTTTTTTTCCTGAATTTCAGTCAGAAAACAATTTGTACTCTTAAAACAAGGCTTGGTGAACCGTTTTCCTTTTAATTAAATATTAATGGTAATTGATTTCTTTCCGGGGATGCTCATGCAGTGTATAATTGGAATTTATTATAATAAGTGATGAGACAGAAGTGTTTGTGATACAATGAGTTCTCATCTCTTTCCTTTTCTGGAGATTCGGTGACAGTTTTTAAAAGTTAATACACAACAACAAATAGTACTCGGACCATACATTTCCATTAACTGATTATGCTGTTGGAGAATATAACGTAACACAGTTGACCAGAGACGCTTTTCTCAGAAATTGTGGCTATCGAGAGGAAATATCTTATTCATAGTTTCCTTGTTTTGTCGTTGTTGTGCTTATTTTTATACAAGTACATTGACATTTATTTATGGCTGAGAGTAGAACGACATGCTGTGTTTGATGTTACTTTTAAATGCTATCGTACATTTAAATCTAACCAGGATACAAATAAACAAACTGTTGTATCGTACAAAGTTTCTAATTATTTTCAAAAAAGAATCTGTATAAATGTCATTATGACATTGTACTATTTCGACAATTTAAAACAATCAGTTGGGAAGCACGATTCTGAACGAAAGAGCATAATCTAGAGCTATTGTAAACTAGGATATACTTGTAGGAATATAGAAGAAACATTGTTTTGTTTAAAATAAAACACACACAAAAAAAAGTTGCTGCTTTGACATTTTCCGCTAAAAATAATAATAACGAATTATAACTTCAGTTGCAAATTATGTTATGTTGTTCATACAATTGTTATCATATAGTTGATCTTTATATTTTTGTTCTGAAACGCTATCGTGTCCATGTCTAAAGCAATTATAGAAGACAAATTGGTTTAAATGCTCCTATTCTTTCTGAAATTATTGGGTTTTGAAATGTTTAGATAACATTCATTCCCAAGGGATGATGTAAAAGTTTCCTGTTTACAACTGCCATTATTATGAAACATCTTTTCGACATACATTTAAATTGTTAACATCATGATGCATTCTTATTCGGATATCAGTCATATATAACACACCAACATTACGCCGCATCTAGAAAATTACCAATTGATTGCATGACCATCATTATGCCAGAAACTATGATAAAATAATTGTGTTGTTGTAAATCGCTTTAAGTTTCAAACTAAATGAACATTTAAAATATTTCACACTAATCAGGGATAATTGCAGTCATAAATAATACAAAAATACAGTGTCATCTGCCTGGTATTGTCTCAACTAAATTTCAAACAAGTCTGAACCATTTTATTTTAAAATTTGAAATGACATTTGGTTCTCAAAGTGCTCGTTGTAATGCAATTAAAATAAAGGATTATAACTGTCAAATAGGTAAAGTAGACACCTTTCAATAGTTAACATACCGAACTACTTGGCCTTGCTGATGGTCGTGTGAAGATGGATGCCTTCATTGAATGCGACTATTCCCTGTTGATTTTTTTCATATTTTAGTCTTTTCTGATAATCTTCTAAATATGCGTTCTTTACTTTTGATTATAATAGTACTGGTCATCTGATTTATAAACAAATCGTACTAAAAATTTATTATTGACTTGCATTTGACTAATGAATGGATTATATCCAAGTTCTTTTAATGATTATTCCCAGAATTGCCACTAAGAGTAACGGCCGATTTAAAAATTCTAAAAAGATATGTTTTATGTGCAGTATTTACCTCTAAATATCGCGAGAGAGAAATTTGTCCCATACAATGTTTATTTACCCAATACATAAAAAGTAGGAAGAACGCTTATCTGAAATTCAGAATTCTTCCAGCAGTGCAATTTATTATATATGAACACCGTTAGTGTTGTTTAAGTGAATGTTCGAAAGTTATATTTGTGTAACGAATGAAAGTAAAACAAATACGTGCCGTATCGAATTGTGTTGAAATACAAGTAAAATGTAATATTTAATTTTAGTTAATTATTATAATGAATTAACTACCATTGTGTCTATTGATATATGGATTACTCTCTCCATTTGACCCAAACGAAACACTATAACGTAACATTATAATAATAAAGTTTTATACAACGACATACATGTAATTACATAATAAGTTATAAAAAATTGAACTATTTTTTTTACAATTCACGACAAACTGAAGCGCTGAATTTTACAAAAACTACTTACGCATTTTGTTACCGGAAATATGCTGGTTTTTTTGCTTTGCTTTTGTTATATCAAAAAAGAACTTGATTAAATGAAACAAATAACGTTATATCTGCTCATACAATTGGTATCTCACAGTCTATTTTTTAAGTATTGCTCCGAAACAATATCGTATACGTGTCTGAATCAATTATTGAAGAAATATTAGTTAAAGTGCTCGCATACTTTCGGAAGCAATGAAGTTTTGTAATATTTAGATTACTTTATTTCCGGTAGAAGCTTTCCCGTTTACAACTAATATAAGTGACAAACATCGCGCCGTAACTTTTGCCGTCTTAAGCGTTTTTGGCGACATACATTTTTTCTCTTAAATAGTTGTTCTTTATCTTATTTTTGTCTTTAACCGGGAATGTAGGAAATAATATAGCGTCTTTGCACCGTTCAATATCGACTTGCTTAAATTCCACATTTCAAATATTTGTAACATACAAATTATTTTTAAGTTTACGTTAAACAATTTAGATTTGTTAAACAATTTAGATGTGTATGCCGATACAAAAAGTTCTAACAATATAAGTATTTTTAAAAAAATTACAGTTACTGTATAAAACCACCTCATTGGCTTTCCTTGATAACCAGTAATTACCTGTTTTCCGGAACTGAACAATAATCTTACATGATTTTTAATCAGTCTGAGAAAAAAGTGAATCTCACAACAATTCATCATCATTAAACATTAATGAAAATTTATATTTAGTTTAATCATTGGCGTATGATGCAAATGCGTAAAATACCTAAATAACGTGGATGTGTCAGTTGACTATACAGATCTAATATATACTCGTGACAAAACGATCATTAGAGGAAAAGCCCAGAGTGAGCCTATGAAGTCGCTTGTGGCAACACAACGCTTCATACGTTATTTGTTCATCGACCACTACGTCAATGCTGATTGAGATAGTCATGGTACAGGTGATGAAAACTTTGGCCATGATGATACAGTTTGTTTATTTGTATTTTATTTTATTGTTCTATTTTTAATTTGTTCTGTCAATCATTACATATTTTAGTCGTATCCCAGCAGACAAACCACCTTACCGGCTTTCATGGATAACCACTTATTACCAATTTTCCCGCCACTAATCCTATATGATTTTTTATCATCGGTGAGAGAGAGAAGTGAGTCTATTAAATCCTAATATTTAAGATCAATTGTCTTGAAAACAATTCGCCCCATCCGAGAATTGAATCATCAACCCATTGGCTACAGATTTTGCACCGTTTTTCTTTGATCACAAGCGTTGTTTAAAGTTACAAAGTACGCAGTACTGCCTGAACAACATATACCATACATTCGTTTTATCATTGTAGAATGAAACGCTATCTTGTACATGTCTGAATCAATTATTGAAGACATGTCATATCAGATGCCCGCATGCTTTCTGCAGTAATGGCGTTTCGAACTGTTTAGATCATTAACATTCCCAAAGGATGTTGTAAAACTGTCTTGCTTACAACACACGCAATAAGGGGAATACGAATTTTAGATACAAGACAACTTTTCACTAATGATTTCAAAAACATAGAACAAAAAGATCCACACTTATCACTGAATTATTCTATTGTTTCAGCCTTTGGTTTTATTATCTTGTGTAATCACAACTATATATATATATTAATTGATCTTTTCCCATTCCAACAGACACAATGAAAATATTTGACAACAAGCGTTATAAAATAAAGTACATTAAATAATCTATGACGGTTAAACTGGTAAACCCTATCTGACAGTTACTCTGAATTTTATAATAAATAAACAGCAACGAAGAATCTTAAAGTATTTGCTGACTCTCGATTAATCAATATAGACTAGAATATTGTAATAAATTTTAAATCACCTGCAAAAATAGCGTATGTTATATAGATGTAAACAGTTTTGTCTGCTTTTGACATAATATCGATTGATTTATCAAATAAAGAAAAATCCTTTCGACGTTAACCCGTCGTTATTGTAACGAAAGCATTTTCTATATGTAGCCAACTATCGTGGTTCTCAAAGGCTGTGTTGTAATTATTTCCTCATTTGATGTTTCCGTTTTCTTATTTTTATTTTTTTTCAATGTTCTGTGATACAAAAATGTTTATTTATGATACCATTGTTTTCAATATGTTTAGAAAAGAAAAGATGTTTAATTTGTTTGTCAAATTAATAATAATAAATTTATTTATTTATTAAAAGGAGGTCAATTGTAAAAAATAGCCAGTTTTTAAATATTTGTTTTTGTTTTCAATAGTATGTCATTTCCATTACGTTTACGACAATTGAAAAAAATGCCTAAAATTGTGCCTATGTGCACCAACTTGCAAAATCACGTTCTACACCGTCCTTGTCAAAATCACTTATTAAAGACATTACAGTTTGATGCCTGTTGACTAACTGCTGATAATGGTTTTCAAATGTTAAGATGAATTTATGCCCGTTGAGAATCATTGAAGCTACTTGTTTACAACTTTAATAAGACAATCCTCTTACAATACATAGATGAATATGCTATATTGTCATACCACATTAAAGAAGCTTTTAAACGTAAAATAAGTTTCTCCATTAACTTTGACATGCAAAAATAAAACCCCTCAGTATTATTGTTGGTAATATTATGGCATCTCCCGCATAATGTTAAGCAGCGGACACACCAAACATCTTGGCATGACTCTTCTCAATCCCAACCCTTATGTCCTATCTCCCGTTCTTCTCATTTAAAATCACTTATAAAAATGCAGGAAAATTTGCAAGGGCATTATCTTAAGATTGGCAATATTGACCGTGCCCTTGAATTTTGAGCAACTCACCTCAAAATCGACACGGTTCATCTGGTAGTTATGACTAACCCCGCACAAAATCTTTAAACTGAGATGCATTTTGTGTTATTTTATATTTCTTGAAGATCGTCCAGCATGATATTTTGCTGCCTTTGTGTTATTTTTAGTTTCTTCCATTTCATTTTTTCTAATTAGTATTACTACACGAATACTGTATAATCACTCTTAGGACATGTTGCCTGCTTTTAGGAAATATATATATAATATTATAGTTTAACGTAATGTTGTTTTTTTATAAATTGAATGGGAAATATTTGTTTTGTACAGAGAGACAACGCATTATGGGATTTTTTATTTTGACGTTTTGAAGCCAAAATTACCAATCTATCGAAAAAACATTACCATGCACTTGTGACATACAGACTTTCCCTTTGCCTCCGGTTCTTTTGGCTTTTGAATGAAATGTGAGCTCTATTGAGTTAAGTCAAAAAGTTTTGAAAACGCATTTTGGACAAAACATGATTATAGTTTAATCTGTGCTTGACTAAACTAATAAATAGCCTACACTTTGAAATAACTACATTTTTAATATCTTCAAGTTGTTTATTTTTTAGCCAGTATTTCATTACATTTACATTATTTGATTCGTGATTTCGTATCTAATATTGATAACTCGGAAACACTTAAAACAACAGAATGATATGAAAATTACATACTTCGAAAAAGAAACGAAATAGTGCAATATCTGTCCCGACGCTCCCTTCCATTTACGTGCTGGAATAAATTACTTAGAAGGACATGAAAGGTATAACGACACTGACGTGATGAACGGGGCAACGTTCTACAGCTGCAACACAAAGCTTGACACCTGCTGTTGGGAAATACAAATATCTTGGAAAGGGGTGGTCTGTCGAAAGCACTAAAACAATAAAATAAAAATGTTGTTTTATTGAGTCTGTCCATGTGACAGAAAAAGGAAAGGTGCAATTTCCCCACCTTAACTATGATAATATGATATCAAAGATCGGCATGGAAGGGTTGCATTCAATAATCGCGCCCCACCATCCAACAGCAAAACAACAGGACTTCCGGCAAGGAGCAGTCTGCATATCACATACAATATCATACATTAAAACAGAAGTAATACTGGAATCACCAATCTAGAAAAAGACCCACAAACACAACAACAATGTTCTCTTATAAGTGTGTTATATATATTTGCGGAATTTCAAAATTTCCACTGTTTACTTTGCCTGTTAATATGCTACTTTTACTTGTTTACTGTAATATTATTTCGCAAATACAAGTATATTTTGAACTACCTTCTGACCATGTGCCAAATGAACTGCCAGACGAGTGATAATGAATAACAATTTGTATGAACGACGGAAAACGAACGGCAATGAAGTTGCCATTACAAACAGATAATAAAAAACGAGTTGTTAAATAAATGTATATTCCGTTGTCTCTGTAATGATAAGCTCAAATGGAACCTGATTTATACACATTTATTGTGTTAATATTAATTTTATTCATTCTGTTTAAGACTTAACACTTAAATCAATATTTCTTACTATCATAAAGGGAAACGAAATAGCATTGCAAGCCGCTGGAAATACACTTCAATCTAAAACAAGTAACAAAACAATGATATGACAATAGAAAGTAAGCCTTTAATGGTGACTCACATATATTATTAAATTCTTACTTTCTATTGTCATATCATTGTCATAGAACTTTATACGTTTCTATGACAAAATTTATACCTTTTAGAAATTAAGATATCCATTGAATATATAAAGATGACACACACCTCATTAAATTTAGATAAAGGTAATGCATACTACTTCCTTTTTTGCTGCAAACCATCCATTTACATGTAATTTGTTTCGGCAGATCGATAGCATAATTACTTAATGTTCTCTGGAACTGCCAGGAATAATGTATACATGAAGAAATCATGCTTAGATATTAAATTAAAAGCGTATTTTTATCCTGTAACTAAATGCTCTACATCAAGTATGTTTTCAGTCATTCCAATGAAATGGAAAAAACAACAATCAAACAAACCCAAAAACCCAAACACAAAAAAAAACCCACAAGAAACGGAGGTAAGAAAACTATCTCTTGAACTGAAATACACTCTAAACCACCGTTTTATATAACCAAATGTGTGTGCAAATGATACGCGTACTATGCTTCATAATGATTTACACACTTATTGACTAATAAAATACGCTTAAACGGGCCGTAATTTAGCACAAGAAACACACTGGCAGTAACAAAAGTTATCATAAGAACTCCAGGACATATTTTGAGTTATCACAAGAACTCCGTGACATTTGAAAAATCGGGTATAAATTTATTAGCCTGGGCTTTATGTCTGCAACTCTGCATTATAATTATGTAATTAAGTATAGCAACGAAGAAGATCACAAATGAAGAGGTCAATATGTACGAATGAGCAAGTAATTTGGAAATTTTACTCAAAACTACTAAATTTTTTTATAAAAAGGCGATGAAAAATGGAATAAAAGGTTTTTCTGAAACATTATACAATATGTAGGGCAAGCTTAATTATCAAAGTTTAATTTAGCACCTCAAAGTCCCCATTTAAAGTTAAAATGACCATTTTTTACGTGATTTCTCCAAGTAAATAGAAAAATTTTCCACAGAAATCCGTAACGTTTTCCAGGAACTCCGTGACAGTTATCATAAGAACTCCAAACAAGTTATCATAAGAACTCCATCCTTCGTGTAACACTTCCTCCCCCGTGTTTATGTACGGTCAATATACCTTGTCATTTATAGATGGATTTTAAAATTATTTTTTTATAAATGTAATAAATATTAAGACAATGTGTCGCGCGCAGGATCATGGTGTGAAACTCAAAGGTCAAGGCAATATGTTAACTTCAAACAGTTCTTTTTACGTTAGTTAAAAATCACTAACCTTCGTGCAAGATCAACAATTTTGTCATTCCTGTCTGTAAATATGAATTACTTTGCATGTTTTGAACATAATGACCGCGTGTCATGCATGAGAATAAGGTCCTCCCTAGCTCTAAAACTCAAGGTCATATTTTACGTCCATAACCGTGATATTGATTTTGCATAATACTGCATAGAAACTCGTTTCCGGTAAAGCGAAAGAATAAGGTATCGATCTTAATGGTCAAGGTCACACTTGTATTAAAAAGTTAAATTATAAATGTGTGTAGCTCACCCGATTACAACATGCTCAAGATGTGAAAAAAGAAACTAGCTATTGTGACGTATATGATACAATTTAAAACAAAATAACCTTCTAGTCAACTTTTAATATTTTAATCATGTCTTTATTTATATATTTAGGTTATATATCTTACAAATTACATGTGTTTATAGCAATATTTTTTACAAATAATTAATTGATAGGTCACATATGTTTAATATGTAGATTCGATCTGTAAATTGTATATATACTGTGAATGAGTCTGAAATAAAAGGTTCTTATCTTTATATCATAAATGATAAAGTTCATAATATTTTCATGAAAAGAAACAAAGATGTGAGATACCGGATCCGAAAGATAATAACTATTACGTAGATATTAATACTAAATCACTTAGAACCTAATCAAATATGAAAAACAATATCAAGGAAGGGCGTCATCAACACTTTTTTCAAGAAATACATTTGAAATATATAAGAATATCAAAATGAATTGCATGCATTTTAATTGATTTTTCAGTTATATTTTAAATACTGTACTTAAACCAATGCACATTAAAGAAAAAACTTGTTTTCTAAGATTCAACTACTTTATGTTAGAAACTTGTTTTTACTCTCCTTAGGCTAAATGATTATAGTGTTCGGTGCGTTATAACTTGTCTAGTAATTTGTCAACATGCCGTTTAACAAACACACAAACTGTTGTTAAATAAAGGTTATCTATCCTTTTTTTGTTGAGGGACTTATATCATTTAGACATTTTCATGTAACAGATGCTATAGGTTTGCCCTTACTTTTCAAAAATTGTTTTGCCAATAAAAATATTATTTTATAAATTTTACATTGTGAAAACAATTTTAAAAGCTAGATTGTCAAGTTGTATTTGCTAGCCGAGGGGCATTGTAATATCCCTAGTGATAATTTCTCTGGAAAATATTTGATAAATTGACACAAATAAGATAACTGTTTAACACAAACATGCTAGTAGAATACTTTTATATCTTACGACTTTTGACATGCAAAGGCTAATTTGTCTGGAGCAGAATAATCACAGAATTCAAAGTATTTTTTAAATTACAATTCAAAAATCAATTTTGTCCGAACAAATTTTGTATTCAATTGTATTAGTATGTGTTTATTCTGTCTGGTAGAAATAATTTTCTAGGATATCGGTAAAGTTTATATAAATGTAAGACAATTGTCTTATACAAACAACCATAAATCATGATGCGTCAAACAAATTAATAAATGGTTTCTCCTTACTTATCTATCACAAGGAAATATGTGAAATAAAACACAAATAGTAATATATGATTTGAAATTATTTGAGATTATAATTATTTGAAATAAACAGTTTAGACTTGCATAAGAAAAGATAAGTATCAACTTCATCTGTTTAAATTGAATACGATCCCGTAAGAATTGGGGTATTCACTTTTGTTACATTTGCCAATAAAATGATGTTCAGTTACAATATTTCAATGGCTTATTACGTCAAAACATGTTTTAAATAATTAGTAAACGTTAAAACATCGGAGTGCATCAACATTATTTGTTAAGACAGACAAATATTAACATTTCTAAGTCAAATATACCGAAAATAATGCATGAAACAAAGTTCGATGTAAAAGATATGGCATTATTGTGACTAGTTTAAACAAATGTTCTAATGTTTTGTACCTACCTGTTTGTTATGAACGGTTTGTTACATCTTTGGACAAATATGTGTTGTTGTAACTAAAGTTGTAATCTTAGAGCTTAGAACCTCAATTATCATAAACAGTTCCCTGACAAAGTAATGGGAAAAATGTCGGCATTTACAAGGTATATTTATGTTGCTTTATTTTGCCGTATGTAATGGTATATTTCCTTAGGTGAAAACGTTATTTAATGCAGGTGAAATATCGTTCTCATTCGTTTCCTTGGTTGTTTGTAAGATAATATGATAGGTTTCAGACTATAACATGAGACTATTTAAACCCCTTGAAAAAATACAGCCCACATTGGCAAATACTACAAAGTCAATAGCTTCAATAGAATGACCACGGAGCACCAATGTATTTAAATAAAAAAATCATTAACTACGTATTTAATACATCAAAGAAAGCCGTTTGGAAAAAAACGACATGCGTATTTACATTTCAGAAAACTTAATGAGGTGTTTCGTGTTGGGTCTTGCGAGGTATTTGGTGCTTTGAATATGTTTAATAAGGTGATATGTATTATTAAAAACACGGTGAAGAAGTCTTAATGAATTGAGAATTTGTAATTCTAACCTAGTTCAAGCTTATTTGTACACTAATAAATATAATATAATGTTGTGTAAATTAAATTCATTTTCATTCATAAACCTTCCTGATTGGGGTAAGTACTGTATATTAATGATAACGCACATTCATTCACATATGCACACATAACTAACACTGATTTGAATGAAAATGTTACTAGTTCAAGAAATCTAACAACGTCAATACGACGCTACAAACGTATTATTATATGCCGTTGTCCGTCCGTCCGTCTGTCCGCTCGACAGCGCCATTATTGAATGAATATCCGTTTTTTTTTTTAAACTGCTATCTTTCTATAAGGAAGACACAGTCTTAATTTGCCAATGGGCTTAAATTACCACGTCTCAGCGAAACTCTTGTAAGTATTAAGAACCAAACTTTTGTTTTTGTTAACCTGAAAACTATTTCTATCTGTTTAATAATATAAAGTTACTTGAATGTATGCAAAATGATAATATTGAATTTTATTTAAGCATTTAAATTACACGGTGTTTCAATTACAGTGTAAGTTTATGAATATGTACAATAATATACGGAATGCCGTTAGGGCCATCGCCTATGAATGTGTTGATCTGAAATGCGATAGTCGATAGTACGATGGTGAAAACGCGAAATCACGAAACTACGATGGTGAAAACGCGAAATTACGATGATGAAAACGCGATAGTACGATGATGAAAACGCGACAGTACGATACTACGATGATGAAAATGCAATAAACTTTCGTGTTTTCACCATCGTACTGTCGCGTTTTCACCATCGTAGTTTCGTGATTTCGCGTTTTCACCATCGTAGTTTCGTGATTTCGCGTTTTCATCATCGTACTGTCGTGTTTTCATCATCGTACTATCGCGTTTTCACCATCGTACTATCGTGTTTTCACCATCGTACTGTCGTGTTTTCACCATCGTACTATCGCGTTTTCACCATCGTACTGTCGTGTTTTCATCATCGTACTATCGCATTTTCATCATCGTACTATCGCGTTTTCATCATCGTACTATCGCGTTTTCACCATCGTAGTTTCGTGATTTCGTGTTTTCACCATCGTACTATCGACTATCGCGTTTCAGATTAACACATTCATAGGCGATGGCCCTAACGGCATTCCGGAATGCCGTTAGGGCTATCGCCTATGAATGGTTTGATCTGAAACGCGATACTCGACAGTACGATGATGAAAACGCGAAATCACGAAACTACGATGGTGAAAACGCGACAGTACGATGGTGAAAACACGATAGTTTATCGCGTTTTCATCATCGTGGTATCGTACTGTCGCGTTTTCATCATCGTACTATCGCGTTTTCATCATCGTGCTTTCGCGTTTTCACCATCGTAGTTTCGTGATTTCGCGTTTTCACCATCGTACTATCGACTATCGCGTTTTAGATCAACACATTAATAGGCGATGGCCCTAACGGCATTCCGTAATAATAAAGGTATGTAAAGTCCACATACTTTTGTCTGGTGCAGATTACACTCTGAAGTGATGTAGATTGAGTATTGCTTATAAAAGAGATAAGGTGAAATGTATTGCAAATTGCAATATCCTTCATGCGCAAACCAAATAAAAACTTGTTTTCGCCGTTTAGGTATTGAGGAGATACCTTTTCCAGTATTTTGAGATCTTTCATTATTGCTTGCCTCATGCTGACCACAGAATACCGGGTATTTTCGGAAACAATTATGATTTAATACGTGTAAACCCCGCCAATGTTGTGTTAGTAATAACGGCGGCTCCCCTTAGGAATGACCGTGAGAGGGTAACTAGTCTAGTCCTTAACATTACATAAATTTAAAAAGCATATCATTTACAGTCCGACCCCGGTTATTCGACAACCCATTATTCGAATACCCGGCATTATCCGAAGTAGATCGGCGGTCCCGTTTTTATCTCTATATAAATCAATATAAATTCGAGCGTATTATTCGAAATGCATTATCCGAATACCTCCTATTTTTCGAAGTAAAATTTCGGTCCCGATTATACAATTATGAAAGAATTTCACACCTATTATTCGAAGCCAGCTTAATTATTATTCGAAGCCAGACTAATTGGCGCAGATCCACTTGCTGACCGGTCGACTTGTGAAAAACATCAACAGTCATGCGTGTATTTAGACAATCATGATAATAACTCTTTGTGTGTTCTTTAATCAACTTTAATTACCGAAAATGAAAAGCAATGCACCGTGTCCGACTTTGTTACTGTTATTGCTTGAAGATGACAGCAATAATTTTCATACATAACGTTTATGTAAATTTGTCAAAAAATCCAAAACAATTTTTATATTAATTGTAACGCTACATGAGAGCCTTTTTCCTAATCGAAAATACCAGAGTTTAGCTGTAGGATATACCGCAATGACAACACGGCCATTATCAAGGCTTTGCGCGAAACGAAACGATACATAATGTAGAATAAAATGCAAGTATTTATGTCTTCAATGTCTATACAATAATTTTTACGCATCTCTTCTTTAATATTTATTTTTCTCAATTGATTACAGGAAGTAAGTGTGTTGTAAACGGAAATTTTGCCACGATTGGTCAAAGTGGAGTAATTTTCGTCTATCACAATATTCGGATTTCGATTATTCGAACCCATCGATTATTCGAAGTAAATATTCAGTCCGAGACACTTCGAATAAACGGGGTTGGACTGTATATGTCATATTTATTCTAGCAGTTCTTTTACGGGGACATTGAAATTTTTCCCTTAACACTAAAAATAGTTTGTTCAAGAAGTAAATCATAAATCGATCATAATAAATATTTTATTGCAGGTACAAAGCTGAAATTGACACATATGTAGTTGGTGAGGAAGAGAAAGAACTTGGTTACTTCTTATATGTGCTACGTTTTTATGTAAGGGATTAACTTCAGAATACATATTTCTTTCCATTACCCGAAGAAGATGTTGTAAAATTTGTTACTCTACCTTTATACTCCTAGAATAATCATTTTTGTATCTTAAAAAATCCTTAAGAATTGTTAATTTACTGTACCTCCTTTTTTCTGTCTCAAAATTCTTACTTAAAACCTTAAATATATGTTTGTTTTCATTTGGGTTGTTTCGAAATGCTTCGTCTTAAATACGTAGTTTACTAAATATTCGACCGTTTGAGTTTGTGGTGAGGCGACATTGCGCCGTTACAATTAACCTAGGTCATGAATCTAAATAAATGTGCATTTGTCTGTAACGCTAATTATTGTATAATTTAATATAAGTTGTCAAGTTTTTCTGGAATTGGTGAATACTTATCCAGAAAAGCCGCAAGGTAAACTGAAGGCCGCAATATAACCAGATCTGTTAAAAACGGTCTGTTAACCAAATTACTACCAGCAAGATTTAAAACAACTGATAAAAAATGTAACGTTTTTATATACTTACTTATATAACAGACGCATTTTCACCCGATTATTATTTTGGGAACGTTTTCTTGTCTTAACCAATTATGGAGATATGTTTTTACACGTTTGCTCGTTTTCAAGCTCACCGAATTATATTCACAAATTCTTGCAGAAAATACATTGTCTAGGGAAATTTAGATATATGTTTGTGAACAAATGTAACACACGAATTGACATTTGCCCGTCATGTGAAAACAATGCAGCTTTTGTTTATTTCTTAAAATTGACCTAGAAAGTAGTTTTGAAATTTATTTAATAAACAGTATCTACACAACATGATCTTAAAATAAGTTGGATGGTGAAGATACAGATATTTGTTTTTATATTTTAGCCTTACTTTGAAATGTATTTTTATACACAGAGCAAGTCAAATAAATGAATGTACAATGATTTGGATTCTTCTTATGGGCTTTTTATGTTTGAGA